>NC_041401.2:181923559-182223559 GCF_900747795.2 Erpetoichthys calabaricus
TGAACAAGCAAGGTCACCAGAACTCCAGTGTCCAAGATCTGCCCAGTAATGTCCCAAACCTTCCTCACAGCTTCAGTATAAAGAACTGGCGGTAAGAGTACTGAAATGATGTGTTACCAGGTTCTAGTGTTACGTTTAGTGTGTGCTTATTACTCAAATGTAATAATGCCTCTGTTATGGTATCTTTTACTATTTCTGTACCTGGGTGTTTGAGTGCCACAAAACATTCACAGTTAGGAGACGAAGGGTTTGCATCTCCACTCCTCGCTGTATGAAGTGTGCATGTTCTCCTCTTGTCTGCTTGGGTTTCCACCGGGTGTTCCAGTTTCTTAAAACAGGCCGAAGACCTAATGGTAAAGCAAAACAGGAGTTTTTCAAAGCTAAAGAAATGGAAAATTCTTGAATGGCCAAGCCAGTCCTCCGATTTAAATCCATTTGAGCAGGACTTCTATATGCTGAAGAGAAAACAAGATGGCGGCTTTAGAGGCTTGGCAGAGCATCACCAGAGCTGGTGATGTGTGTGAATCGTAGACTTCAAGCAGTCATTGCATGCTGGGATATGTGACAAAGTCTTAAATATGACGGCTTTAATAGACTTGCCATTGCTGTGTCCCAAACATTATGGTGCCCTGAAATGGGGGGACCGTGTAGAAAAAGTGTTGTGCGACCAAAATGAAAGTCTGCAATATGCACTTTAATGACAATGCTTGAATTGTAAATTTAATCTGTGGAGCAGTGGGGTACATCAAGGAGGAAGGTTGTCTTCATATCTCAAACAATATGGTGGACACTATAGCTGGCTGCCAACCCCAATGATTCTAATATGTGGTGTTTCTTTTCTTACCCTCTTTATAGTCTGAATTTCAGATATTGATTTCTGTCTTTGTGGTATACTAGGCAGAATGTACTCATCACTACGTCATCAGCACGTACAAAATGCCTGAACTCCCATTTATAATAAGTCATCATTCTACAGCAAACACAACATTAGCAATAAGTGTCGTCTTATTCCACTATTCTGTCTAGGGAGCTTGCAGATGACTTTCACGGTGCTTTAGTAGACAGACAGTCGAACTTAGGCATGTGCCGCGTTTTATGCCAACGTTGTTATAAAGGACCTTTATCTCCCAATGGATTTATTAGCTGACATTACTGTATTAGGAGAAGTGACTTTGCATGACAGGGACTTGAGTTGTACTGCATTACTCGTACATCAATGACTTTATAAAATAACACTGCCTGTTTTCTTTTGAATTACTTGCAACAATTACAATATAGAAACCGTATGTAGGATTTGCTTATTATATTGAATTGAAGCCCCACACAGAGTCAGCTTTCCCATTTCTGAACATTTCTGAACCTTTCTTAGCTGACGTGGAGTTGATAAGCTGCCCCTCCTGTCACTCTGGTAAGTCCTTTCAGGCTTCATTATGATGAATTGTGTTCCTTATTAATCTCAATTATAGAACTGTAATGAAAGTGGTAATCTGCTCACAGATAGATATCAATCACCGCCTCGAGATCCTCTCCGACTCTAACAAGGGACTATATATCTTAGCTGCTCCAATGCTCACCTAATTAGAATTGGTACCCCTTTGCTAGCAATAAATGGTACTTTTTAGTTGTGAAACCTCTGGATTGCCTTAAAAGCACCGAAAATTAATGGACAGATGAGTACACATTCATTCCCCGACTCCCACTTGCCAGCACCGGTAGGCAGCACAGTGTACTTTCCCCTTGTTTTTGTTCAGGCGTTAAGACTGGCAGATGGTTGGATGAAAAGCTCGATTTGACACACCACCCTCATGAGCCTCCTGTACCCTTCACCCTTAGATCTTAATAGGAAAAAATAGTCTGGAAGGATGGAAAGAACGCAAGGTGATTGCATGAAATGTTGGGGTGCCAGACGCATTTAAGTGCAGTGGCAAACGGCTAACAAAATAACGTAACATAGCATAAATAGTCTTTTTGGTTTTGGCTGTTATGTTTGGGTCGCAACGTTGGAGCTTCGTTCTCAGTGCAGTCCGGGTCCAAATCAGACGCCCACCTTTGGGGTGTAGGGTTCTTACAGCTCTCAGGCCACAAGGGGGCCGGGTTACTTGTCCTCAAGGGGCATTTCCCTGCTGATGTAGAGGACAAAATAAAAAGACAACACCGTTAGCGGAAGCGCCCCCTCTCGCCTTGGCAGGGTACTGCATACCTTGCATGAGCCCTCAATGTGCCCTTCTGATGCACAAGCGTAATGCTGGATTATTATCATTTTTTAATTTTGGTTGCTTAAGTAAAGTGGTCAAAAAAACAGCCACCTTCTCAACACGATCAACACAATTTGTGAAATGTGATACAATGTCACTTGTGTTTGTTTAGTGTTTAAAAGTGTTGTGTTTGTCTGGCCTTTTTCTCATATATACTTGAAAACTCTCTCTATATATTGTCACACGCGAGCGCTTGGGAGGCAGCTTGAGGGCTCATCTAGTTGTAATTCCACCCCAAACCAAGGGCTGGCACTGTCGACTAAGCCTTCTCCTCTTTTTCTTCCTAAAGATCAGAGGACCGCCAATCTGCCGGCCCCACCTCTTCCAGCCTGGCCCATCTCTTAAGGAGCAACGCAGACACCTTTGGATTAGTCAAGCTGTGGCTACCATCTGGAAAGACACTCTTCTATTGTTGCTTTTTGGCCATCAAATATATGGGGTGTGCCTCTAATCTGGTCAAACACTCTTTAACTGTCTTTTTGATTTTGTTAGAATATTATAAAAGAAAATCTTGAGACAAGACTGTTGCCAAAAGATTTTTTCAAGTCCTGTCCCGCCTCTCAATCATTTACGATTAATGGCCCATGCCCACGGTCCTCTCACCTGTCATTTGTGTGACTGCTTTTGTCAGACACAGTTCCTGCTCTCTCAGCTCATATAAATTTTTACGTTTTCCTCAATTTTTATGTTCCCAATAAAAGAAGACTTATTATGTCAAAATCTTATTGAAGAATTTCATCCCGAAGGGTTATCAACAGGGTGGCATGGTGGCGCAGTGGTAGTGCTGCTGCCTCGTAGTTAGGCGACCTGGGTTCGCTGCCCGGGTCCTCCCTGCGTGGAGTTTGCATGTTTTCTCTGTGTCTGCGTGGGTTTCCTCCGGGTACTCCGGTTTCCTCCCACAGTCCAAAGACATGCAGGTTAGGTTAGGTGCATTGGCGATCTTAAATTGTCCCAAGTGTGTGTTTGGTGTGTGAGTGTGTGTGTGCCCTGCGGTGGGCTGGCGCCCTGCCCAGGGTTTGTTCCTGCCTTGCACCCTGTGGTGGCTGGGATTGGCTCCCTCCGTGACCCTATAGTTAGGATATAGCAGGTTAAATAATGGATGGATGGGTTATCAACAGAAAAAATGAGTACATGTGCAATCCTAATACAGAGAAACGATGAAGTCAAATGAATTCATGCGTAAATTGTTGATCGGTTAAACAGCAAATTGGTTAAATGCGTATCAATAGACTATGCTGAAACAGTTGGTGGTGATGTTGCGGAAGATGAAAACATCAATTTACAATATCATGAATAATATCTATAACCATTAACAACGTCTGGTCTTCCACCGGCCGAATTACTGTTGAAAGAAGAACGTATCGTAAAGGTATTGCGTAATTCATCTGCGAGTGATGGGCTATGTAATAGGACAAGGTTAGTTGTTTTCAAAATTGGTCGAACAAATCTGACATGTAAAATTTTAACAAGTGACAAGAAAGGTAATGTAGTACATCTTCAGGGGATAACATTAGATACCAAAGGAGATCTTTATATGCCATTCGTATTAAAACGTTTACAGTTTCCCGTAAGAATAGCTTTTGCTATGACAATTAACAAATCACAGGGACAAACATTCGAAAAAGTCAGTTTATTTATCTATATTACTAAACAACAGTTAATTTATGCACGGCAGACGCGGCGGACGCACCGAAGCGCATGCACACTGCGGCGCGGTGCCCCAGAGTCAAACGCAGCGGCTTCCCAGAGTCAGTAGGTGGCACCCAAACAACACAACCTGTAAACTAAACTTGCTCTACTCCACTCTGCCAGCAGAATGAACGAAGGCACCCACACAAAGAAACCGCTTTAGTTCAAATAGGGTTATTGAATTAAATGGAAACTTTACCATGCCTACGACCTGTGAACTAAACCTGAGGTAAAGCGTGCACGCCAGGTTGTACAGCCGCCCGGACGGGACAGCCCACACCACCGCATATACGATGACACAGCCATAAAAAAACAAAAACGAGACTGCATGAAGAAAACCAATAACAGAAGCGCGTTGAAATGAACTGTCCCAGGATGCACCCAACCTCCATGATATTTCATCACGCAGCGGCTTCCCACCAAGGTGAATATTGCGCCGTGGCGCACGCCCCAGAGTCAAACGCAGCGGCTTCCCAGAGTCAGTAGGTGGCGCCCAAACAACACAACCTGTACACTACACTTGCTCTAATCCACTGTGCCAGTAATATAGATCACATAACGGTCACAGACTCAAACCCAGCGGCTTTCCAGACTCAGTGGCTGGCACACGAACACCACAACCTGTAAACTAAACTTGCTGTGCTCCACTCTGCCAGCAGTCGGTGTCAGCAAAGGCAACAGAATCATGTCTCCACAAAACGAAACCGCTTTAGTACAGATATGCTTATTTAATTAAATGACATTTCCCCAGACGCACCCACCCTCCATGATATGTCATCCATCCAAATATCGGACGGAACAGAAACAGAATCGCGGGCTTACTTGTTAGAGAGAAAGAAACAATATTCACGCTTTTATACGTTGCGTTGTCACGATGGAAGTCCAAACACGGAATCAAAATTCAATGCGACATTGACGAAAAGTTAATTCAAAAAATTGTTTTAACTGAAGTTTTACAGTAAAAGTGTAAGTTTAAAAAGTATGTGTGTTCATTTCAAAGCCAAACAGAATGAAAACGTATAATGCAACGAATACCTCTAATGCAACAAGAAACATAATTTTCTTTCAATTTATTACGTTTTACTATCTTTTACTATGGTTAGTTACTCGCTTTAATGTAAAATAGTTAGTTCTATTATGCATATGTAACAATTGCCAATAAAATAACAATCTGTTTAAATTGTACATCTGCATCCCATACATTGTAAAATAGGCACTTAATTGACGCTCGACCCGGCACAGACTCACACGGAGGCACATGTAAAAGCACAAAGAAACCCTTTTATTTTCTTCACCTGTAGGGCACGTCTTCCCCGTGAACCCCACAGGTAAAACACAGTCCAAATGTCACAAGCACAAAACACACTCGCTTCTGGTGGCACCACCACCACCACCACCACCACTCCTCCTCCCGACTCTGGCCCCTGAGTGGTGGTTGCTGGCTGCTTTTATAGCCCCATCCAGAGGTGATTGATCACCTGTTTCCTGTTGCACTTCCGGGTGGGGCTGAAGACTCGTCCAGCCAGGCTCAGGGATCCATGCAGCACCCCCTGGCGGCCACCCCAGATCCCAATCAGGGCTGTGGAGAACTCCATCTCCCATGAAGCCCTGCGGGAAGCTGAGGCACCACCGTCAGCCAGGGAGGCTGCCACCAAGCGTCCCAGGGGAGGTATTGAGCAGAGCCATGGTTGCTCCCACAGAACATATATCGAAGGGGCGTCTCGGCCATCCGCCACAACGTATATATATATATATATATATATATATATATATATATATATATATATATATATATATATATATTGTTTCCAACTTGGACTGATGAATGTCTGACTGTTAGGAGGTTTAATATTCAATTGTGGAGGGGGATTTCCAGGCTCAGTAGGTGCTGAGGGATAATTGCATGGATTGTGGAGCTGAACTCTCAGAATAACATCTGCATGTACATATCACTACCTTCCAGGGGTGCCAGGTTCGGGTGGGGTCCCGTGGCTATGGTTTCCTTGATGGAGGAAATAGGATGGCAAGAAAACTGAAGGGGATCCATTATGGGGAGAGAGTCTGGATATTATGTGGGCCTTGACCGGCCTCTCAAAGCACTTCATCATGATGGGAGTAAGTGCTATGGGGTGGTACTGTTAAGCAACATAAAAGTTGACTTCTTAGATACTGGTACGATAGAGCTGACTTTGAAAAATGATGGTTTAGAGAGATGTCTGTGATTATATGTGCTAGCTGGACATAGGAAATTTTTATTGCTCAAAGGTTGATTTTTTATTGCTCGTCTGACTTAAAAGAGATTTTCATTTACGTTTCATTTAAGAATTAACGTTGTCACAGATATTCCTTCTAAAATTCCTTAGAAGAAGTAGCTTTAGGCAGAAAGGAGACATGAGATACATCTGAGGTAAAAGGAGTCAAACTTGAGACTTTAGTTTGAAAAGCATGGTATATTTTGTTAGATCTCTTTCTATTCTTGTTTTAACTTCTTTCAAGACTTCATAATGTTTATTTGAGCTTATCCAAGGTGTCTTACAACATTTCAGATTTGATTGTTAAGATTTCTTTTGTTTTTCCAACCAGAGCACTGCCAGGTGAGGTAAACTTGCTTAAGGTCACAGGTGTCAGAAGTGGGATTTGAACCAACAATTTCATGTTTTGAAATCCAAAGCCTTAACCACCATGCCACACTGCCTACCTTTTTGAGTTTGATCTAATTGGAGAATAATAATATAAATTAGAGCAACTAATATTACTATTCAGAAGCAAGGACTACAGTTTTGTAATCAAAGTAAAGTATTTTATTACCACAAACAAACAGTCCATACATTTCAAGATTTATTACTGTGCACACAATGCAAATACTTTCAAATTGCAGAAAACATAACAAAACACTACTTGGAAGATCTGAGCCCATTGTATGACTTTCCTGAGATCTCTGCTGAAACTCAAAGAGTAGACCCCTGTGAGACCACCGGGGGTATTTTGTCTCATGAGAACAATCTGAGAAGCAGGAGATGAAAGAACATGTCTCCAATTTATTTTTTCTGATCAGATCGTTGTCTCGTATAGAAACCAAAAAGATGTTACTGAGATCTCTTTTTTGATTTTTCATTCCTCTGGGTGGTCAGCACATTCCCTGTGCACATTAGCTGGTAGGTTATCTGGCCCTGCAGTGGCCTCTAACCCCAGTGTTTCATAAATTCTCCTACCGTATGCCAGTCTGTGCATCTCCTACAGCCATACTGCAGCCTCGCACTGAAGACTCCTGCGATGCCCTGTATGCTCGAGTCATGTCTGTATTCAATTTTTCGAAAGGTTTTCGGCTGAATACATTCCGACATCCATTGTGAGCTTTTCATGGAATACCAGACCTTGCATGCAGCTCCACACAATGAATTACGGCTTCAGCTGGCATTCACTTATAAATAAAACTCTAACCCCTGAGTTGCATATCCTACTGGGGTTTCATTTCTTAAACAGAGGGCAAATGGGACTTAACTTCAATTAATAATTACACAACTGAATGACAGCTACTCTGCATCTTAATGAAGCAACGCACTGATCATTATCATATTAATGAGACTACTGCCGTTCATTACCATTTTCAAAGAGTACCTCGTAATGTTTCTCAAATAAACCGGGCCGAACCACTGGTGCCCACCTTATTTTGATTTAACTGTCACTTCTGTACTGACACAGCATTTGAATTCCTCTTTATATTTCTGAAGAGCTAGGAGGTAGGCTGCACAAAACCAAGGAAAAAGAGTCTTTGCCTTACAGTGAAATGGCAAGTCCCCTGCGGAATGACCACTGGGGTCTGTGTGACCAAACTCAGGCAGGCCAACAGGCCATTCAAATGAAAGAAACAGTGGAGTTACATCAGAGCACAATATGGCAGTAGTAACTCCAAAATGGTGGCATAAGATTTCCAGATGGAAAGGGCAGGTTCTGCATTTGAAACAAAAAGATGGCCCTGATTAGTATCCTGACGGTGAAACTGATAGGTAAACTTTTTTGAGTGACACCAGGAAAAGTGCAATTAGAAGGCGAAGGCAAGACATGAAACAAAATGGAAGTCGAAAGAACAAGGAAGAGGTCAAAACCTGAACTGCACACACAAGAAGATTCAGAGCAAGGCTTTTTGATAGAGTTTTGGTATCCACAGATGGGATACAGAAATGAACAACAACAACATTTATTGATATGGCACATTTTCATACAAATAATGAAGCTCAAAGTGCTGAACCCCAACCTCTTCTTTTATCTGCATTGTATCGATTACGAGCTGGTCAGGACCCCACACCTTTAGAAATGCAAGGGGACCTAATTACAGAAACTCAACATGGCGGCAATAAGGACCTAAAATGGCATCCCAGATGATACAGAAAACAAAACACCACACAAATACCACAAGGAATTCTGAATGAAAATTGTCAGAAATTCTCACAAGTTTAAAAACCCTCCATTCAAGTGCTAGCTAATGCTATGTAATTCCAAATATTGACAATCCAGATGGAGGAATGGGCAATTCAACACTATCAATTTGTGCTGGAAGCATAGCAAGGTTGCATCATGATCTGACAGTTCATTTTGAATTTTTGACTTTCTACTTGACTTCTGACCATAAATTTCGGGGAATTGGAGGTCAAAGAGTCTGGTCTCCACTTTGGTGTTTGAATTAGATGCATCTTTAATGGTGATAAACATGAATCACTTGTTCCCATTTCATGATCTTGTTTTTGCTGTGGGCACTGGCATTTTATGCCTTTGGTTGCCAGGAAGTTGGCAGGTAGGATGACCGGGAGTGTGCGGTGAATGCCCGCATTACCGCTGCAGTATAAAGGTCAGTGTCATACACTTTCTATGTTTGTGAATACTACTTAAATGCCTATCTAATGTTACTGTTTGAATATTTAAAACAAAAAGCTCTGGTTTTGAACTCTTTTCTGTCCTCGGTTAAGATTGATGTATAATCTTTTAACTTAGAACTTATTTAATGTTAGTGCATATTGTCAAAATCTTCCAAAGCACAAATGTTCATAGCAAATATGTTGTATCCGCCAGTTAACTTCCTAAATATTTGCCATACATTTTATTTTTTCCCAGCGCCCCATGATGTTTTGTAAAATCCAGTGTGGCCTCACAGTGCTTTAGCAGCAATGCGCAGGACTTTAATTCATACGTACTGTTAAGTGTATTCCAACACACATTTTATTGTGCATGCGTGAAGTTACGACTTGATTAGTCCTCCAGATGGATTTCTACTCTGTGTGTATTAACCTTTAAACCACTACATACTTGGAGAGGTTAATGCACCCCCGGACGCGAAATATTTCTTTGCTTTACTTTTTAAGGAAACGTCACAATTCACCAAGAAAAAGTGAAATTTTAATGGAACACATATTTTTTTCATGCAAAGAGCATCACAATTACTGCAACACTGATCATTTTACACACTGCCAATGAACTGTAAAAACTATAAAAAAACTACTGTAACAATCTATTATTATATGTACAAGGTGCAGCTGATGCCATTTATGAAGTTCAGTAAATCCCCAAGCCAACTGCGCTTGAACTGGCTGCACACAGAACCAACGCTGATGCCAGCAGGCTTGTCTAGTGCAGCGGCTAAATCCCAGGGACAATGATGTTGATTCGCTAGGGGGCGGCATGGGGGGGGCAGCCAGGTCATGAGCTGGCTGTTCAACGAATGTACGGCATAGACTGATCAGCTCCAGCATGCTGGCAAATTGCACTGGGAACCAACTATAGCTGATTGAGGCGTTCAACAAATGTATGTCACCGAAGATACTCAGCTCCAGTGTGCTGGCAAATTGCATTGGGAACTGACTATAGTCGGTTGTATAGTCGGTTGTGGCAGTTTAAGGGTTAGAACAATAATAATAATATTGCACTATTTTCATTTGACGGATACATTAGGTGACCATAAAGAAAATATTGGAAGTACTGTCACCGGTTTTGCATCACTGATCCCTGTGCATTGGTAGCACAGCGCCACGTGGCTAATTATGCAGTCACTGCACAGGATGACATCACATGTCAGGTGACCAGCAGTCGCCCTCGTCTTTAATATCCCACCCATTGTTCCTCCCCTGGATGGGGCTTAAATTCATGATTTACAGTATTTCACTCGTTCATTCCTGATCCTTTGTCTTGATCATGTTCATCATTCTTCATTTTTGATTTTGTCTACGTATGCAAGCTGCCTCTGTTATGTTCCATGTGTTTTGTGGAAGGTTCCCCAAGTAGCAGGGGCTACCTGCTAATCATCCCTTTACCCTATAAATAAATCCAGATGGTCTTTTACAGTTTCTGGCTGTCAAATTGAACAAGTTTCCAAGAGTTCTTGTGCTTTTTGTGAATTTAATGTGCTTAGTGATTTACTGGATTTGTTGATGTGATTTTATTTTGGAACTTTAGGTTGTATTGGATTGCTTTATGTTTTTGGGAAAGTCCTATTGCGTTTGTACTCCATGAAGCTTCATTGGTTATTCATAAACTTGATCTTATAAAAATTCAACAAGGCCCTTTTTATGTCTAGCCAGGGTTTTCAATGGGATTTCCCCCTCTAATAGGTATTTTTGGAAGAGCTTTTGTGACTTATGTGCTTTAGGATTCCTAGTTCATGACATCGTCAGCATAAACAACATGGCTGTGGCCAGAAAAGGAAACTACGAAATGGTGACAAACAGAGGGAAAAAAAATTCAAAATGATGGCAAAACAAAATATGAATAAATAAAGAAAATAAAAAGAAAATTAAAAATGTCAACGCCCATGAAAATGTAGTGAAGAGTAAAATGTTATTTACAATTTGTTTTTTTTTAGTTAGGAACTTCCCCAAAAAAAGTTGATCCCTGTAAATAGTTAATAGCATACTAACACTATTTATTTATAATTTATTATAATTTGTTGTAGTACAGCGTTAATTAGCGTCACACCTCACAACTTGCATGCACCACGTTTTTTGGCTCTAATGCCAGAAGCACGGTGGATGCTGTGGGGTAGGTTGTGATTTCAGTTCTCCCTAAGTTTTTTCCGATTCTTATTTAATTTATTTTGTATTAATAATTTGTAATCGATTTAATTTATTATTTAATAGGCATAGGAGAGAAGTCGTTTATGTGACGCCCTGTCCATTTTTTCCTTTTGTTTTGAAAAGGTATGCTATATATTTTTCTTTTATTTTTCTTTTTTTTGTTAAGAATACGTAATTATAAAATTAGAAATTTTTTGTATAAAGCTATGTGTATTGTAAATAGTTCTCTTTGGAAAATTTGAGTAATTTTTTTGTAAATAGATTTATATGCAATGTGTTTGTATAAATAAAAGAAAAGCACGGTGGATGCTGTGGGGCATAGGGGAGAAGATGTTTATGTGACGCCCTGTCCATTTTTTTCCTTTTGTTTTGAAAAAAGTTTCTTGAAGAGGAAAATAAAAGCTTGTGTTTTAACCCTACGTGACGATCATTTACACAACGCAGAGAAAGGCGGATTGAGTCGGTTACAAAAACAATCACAGGAAACTGCATCATCCATAAAAAAAGAACACAAAATGGAGTCATGAGTTAAATGACGATAAAAAGTGAACAAGTCATTGATAAAAATAATTCATCATAATCAACAGAAATAGACTAATAACACATTCTGGAGACAGTAAGTGGCATGTTTATAATTTGACTTGGCATTATTTGGCACATGTAGACATGCCAGGGAGGGGTGTCCTCTTTGTTACAGTGTCCATAAATAAAGCCAAGTTTGATTGTTGATAATTACGGTTTTGTTTAAAGGCGCTCACATGATTCTGAAATGTGTAATAATAGAGAAAGTTGACCCAAAGCTGTATTTATAAACGTAGTCACGCCACACTGGCAAGCTTCTCAACTCATTTTTATGTATTATTGAAAAATGCGTATTATTGCAATGTGTGCAAAAGCAACTAGCGTGCCTTTTAATAATCACAATAATAAAACCAGATGAATCACAACAGTTTAACATGAGAGGCTAACACACTTGGTGCATAATTATGAAGGTGGCTGCCTTCAGCTGTGTAAATTTAGGACAGCTGTTACATAGGGATGGCCATATTTCTAAATAAGCTCTATTAGCCGAACAATCCAAGGATATTTTGGAAGCCTTAGGGTAAGATCTGCAGTTTAGCAACCCACCATGTTTGAAACGTCTGCCGTAGAAATGCTGGCTCAGTCACTGTCATGGCATTTGTAGGTTCTCTCTGTGTCTACTTACTCTGCTGTCCTCCCGTAGATTGAGTTGAACGGTGACTCTGAACTGGCCCAGTGTAACTGAATCAGGGTGCACAGAGATGGACTGGTGTCCAGACTGCTCTTGGGCTCACTGCTGCCAGGAGATGTTTTTGCACTCTGAGATCTTGAAAAGGAATGAGCAGATGTAGACACTCAGTAAAGAAATGACCACTATATTGAAATGGCCAGGTGTAAGGAAATTTGAAGGGATGCACAGCACTGGCATAGAGCGGAGTGGGCATTGTCATATCTAGTCCAGGCTCTCCTGGGGTAGCTTTAAAATGCACTGAAGACGAGGAAGGACCCTCTGACACAGTCTCGCCAACTGAAATGCTTAGCTTTGTATCCTATAAAAGAAGGACCATTGGAAGCCACCAACCTCACATGAACTTTAAGCAAAATTAGGAAGCAGAACCTCAGGGGACCTTGCAAACCATTACGACTCCTTACCAACAGTGGATGCATAAAGTATTCAGGCCCCTTCACGTTTATGAACTTTGTTATGGCTTATGATTAAATCACTTCAATTAATTTTTTCCTCCTTCAAGCACCACTCAATACCCCAGAACGACAAAATGAAAACAGGATTTTAGGCATTTTTTCAAGTTTAATAAAAAATACTGAAATCTCAGATTGAGAAAAGTAGTCAGACTCAGCACTTAGTTGAAGCCCCTCTCACAGCAATTTCAGCCTGGAGTCTTCTTGGGTCTGACATAACAAGCTTTGCACACCTGGATTTGTGGATTTTTTTTACCATTAATTAGAGATATGGTAGACATCAATTTACAGTAGATACAGATAGAGATTTAGTGTACTTGTTCATAAAGTGATACAATAAACTGCCATCAATATAATATCAAAAATATATATATATATATAGAGAGAGAGAGAGAGAGAGTCACACACATGTAAATGGAAGGCAGTTTACGGGCTAGAATAATTGAAGAGCTCAGTTCCAAAATCAGCTAAGTACAAAAGATAAATTTTGGAGATAAATAGGAAAATCTGGGTCCGTAAGCAGATTTTGAAACTAAATCCCTAAAACTATAGCGCTACACTGTTGCAATTAGCAGGTTTTGAAACATATTTTCAGCGCTTGAAAAGTCACAATCACGTGTTCACTAAATTTTACCAAAAGGTGTAATTAGCAGATTTTGGAACTCACATCTTCAATTGTAATTATCTGCCAGACCATAGGTTGGCACTTTCAGCTAACGCTTCCTCTCTTTCTTCCCCTGCAGACCAACTGAAGGAAATCCCACCTGATGTCCTCTCTTCCCGTTTCAGCTTCCCCTGGCCTGGACACATCCGTTCCTGTCTCACCTCTATATAACCACCATTTTCTAAGCAAAATCCTGCTGATTCCGCCAGTGCCTGGTCTGGCAGATAATTACATGTGTGAATATATAATAACTAGCCCTGTGCGCCCAACTACGTTACACGTCTTAAAGTTGTCCGTGAAGGGCTCCCTGTTTAAACACGGCTGTCAGTCGTGAACTGGGCCCTTCGTCGCACAGCATTATGATTTTTTATAAGGGAAACAAAATTACAAAACAAAACCCTTGGACATTGATTTGATAGGAACGGCCTACTCAGAATCACTGTCCGAATAGTAATTATGTGGTGGTGGAGGAGCATTTCTGCTTCTCTCCATTCACGGTCCGTCTCGTTTTCATGACGCTGTCGTTTCCTCTCATGATCTCTTCTCAACCTTTCTCCAATCTCACAGGTTGCTTTGTGGCAATCCAAAGAGTAAGGAAGAACCAATGCTTCTTTCTTGAACTCCAAACGCCGACTGATGGAAAATCACAGAAGTGTGTCCGACTTATATACTCTGACTGCCGACTCCAAGAAGTGGGTGAACATTCGATTTGGACGAAGTGCTGCCAACGACGGTCGATAGAAACATAAAAAACCACAGTCTCGATAACGAAGCAGGTGTCGACGCCAGATTTAAACAAAAAGAGTGCTATCGACAGTGTTTGTAAAGAAAAGTAACAACCAAGGCAGTGTCAGGGGAACATGAATTTGTGGACAAACAAAGATCAAGATCCAAATGAAGATTATATATAGAGATAATAACAATTCATTACATTTATATAGTGCTTTTCTCGGTACTCTAAGTGCTATCCACACAGGGAAGAACCGGGAAGCAAACCCACATATATACTAGGGGGCTTTGTCCCCTGTTCGCTTCCCTCAACAACCCCCCTGCCTGTGCTACACACCAGCAACTTCGCGTCTCTGCCCCTTCAAACAACAAACTTTTATTTCTCGCGGATACGCCTCTTCATTGGGAAGAAACACTACTTTTCCCTGATGGCAACACAAATTAGATGATTTACAAGTCTCTGACTTAAAGTTTAAAGCCAAACAATATCTACATACTTCTGTCATATCACCTATGTCCATATATTTGATCTCTTTTCACTTTTACTTTTTTGTCAATATCGCATTAAATTTTGGTTCCGTATTTGGAATTACATCGTGACAATGCAACATATAACTGCCCATGAGTGAATATCGTTTCTTTCTCTTCTGCATGAACTGCGTCTGACAATAGCATTCACACAAATGGGAAATGATTGAACCGTGTGTGTGGTTGTAAATGTTTTAGATGTGGACAGGACTTTTCTAAATCTCGTTGCATAAGCTCTTGTCTCACGGGGCTTGAAATTTTCTCTCGCGGGATTTCACATTCATCAAACAACAAATCTGCTAATTCTCGTGGATTGGCCTCTTCATTGGGAAGACACACTACTTTTTCCTGATGGCAACACAAATTAGACGATCTACACGTCTCCAACTTGAAGTTTAAATCCGAACGATATATTCGATCTCTTTTCGCTGTTCTTTTATTTCATTGAGTAATACGTTTGTTTGTGCTAATGTGATCATTACTATCATGTTTTTGTTTTCGAATTTTCGTACTTTCCTTATCTCTAACCTGCTCTGCATGTGTATCACACCAACGTTTCTGAATACTTTACAACATACAAATTTGTCAGCTACTCTTTGTCTTTTATTTCCGTCCCCGGGCCTGGTTAAATCTCTTGGCACAAAGTCTCGTCTCGCAGGACATGAAAGTATCTCTCTTCTCGTCACAAGATGAAAAGTTTTATCTCCCAAGATTTTTTTTATTATAATTTAGAGATACTGTATATACTCTATAGTCATACACATGTGCATGGGAGACATGGAGACAGTGTAAAGGCTTAGACGATGGTAATTCTCCACCAAGACAGAAGATGATGTGGGGGAACAAAGATCTCTCTTTTCCTGTCTCTGCAGAAAGGAAGATTGACCTTTGACATCACTTTCAGGGTCTGTCCACCTGGACCCACCTCTTCTCACCAGAATTCCTCATAAGCGAAGGAGCCACCACCTTGGGCCGTTGACTTGAACAACAAGACACGTGTTGAGTTTTACATGTATTTTCTTTAAAATAATTTTTTTCAGTTATACATGGTTGAATGCAAGGTGCCCCAAAACACTTACGTTGTCTGGCTTTCTCTTTTCAATATAAAGTCGACCAATATAGGCATGCAGTAGGAACAATATAGCCAAATGTTTGTGGATACCACACTATCCCACCTATATGAGCATGTGGGACATCCCATTAGATATACAGTAGGTATACCATACTATCAGATGTACGTATGAATATTGAAAGGTAGATACACAGTAGGTGAAAATATAGACATAAGCAGGCTGTGAAAATAGGTATTATTATGATTATATAGGTATACTATAAACATAGATATAGAGTAACTATAGATACACATATAAAGTAGATATAGATAAAGCATTTCATGGTTCAGACATTTTGTTATTTGCTCAATTTGTGTTAATTAGACATCTAATAATCAGCCATGGATAGGGGAGAAGAAGCCTGTTTTTGAACACATTATCTATCACAGAAACCACAAATAAACCATTTAAAAAGACAAATGGTACACGCCTCACATTGTCAATATATTGGCAGTGTATGGAGAACTGAATTTTCGCTCTGGGAATAGCTTTCTCTCCGTCATGGCTGCTTTAACATTTTCATTAAGAATAAATACATTACAAAATATTGTTTCCTAAGGCCTAATGATTTTTTTTTTTGTTTTTCATCATGTGAACATTCAGACATATAATATATATATACAGTATGTGTGTGTCAGGAGCTCCACCAGCCATCCTAGGGGTAAGCTTTACATTTTTTACTCCACCAAGAGTTGATTTCTGACATGTGCCCAGTGCTGCTAGATGAGGTTTGCCCCCTGAAAACCAGGAACGAATTTTGTGGGGTTAATTATGGATAGATGGATTTTTATGAGAATTTATTATAAATTAGTGAACATTGGAATTAAAGGTCACAAACTCCTTCAATAGGTAAATGCCTTTAATTAATTGTTCAATGATGCATTTCTTTTTCTAGTAGCCCAATGACTGTTTGCCGTATTTTCTTTTTCTAGATACTGTTTATTTTACTTGTACATTGGAATTTTTATTGTAATTTATTTACATATATAATATATATATATTGTCACAAATGCCCCTGAGGATCACCAATCAAGCTCTTAACAGATATCTGATACCACCTCATGCAGAGAGGGGTCACTGCTGCTCTCTTGTTGTTTTCTTCCTCCACAGTTCTGAAAAAACGCCCAGTGAGGGCAACTGACTTCACCCCTTCTAGTTCCCGGGATAAAAAAGGACAAACACCAGGAAGGAGGCTTCACTTAATAGGTAGATGACCTAAAGGAAGCAGCTCCGAAATATTTGACCCAATGGCAGAGCTGGATAAATAAGCAGCCACTCTCTCTATGCCGCTCATTTTTGTGACTGCAAATAAACGTGATGGCATTTTGGCACCCCAAAATTCTCGTGTTGTCATGACCTTCACTCACTCGGATAACTACAATATATATATCTTGTCACACACGTGCGCATGGGAGGAAGCTAAAGGGCTTGAGGGACGGCAGTTCTGAAACAGGCCGGGAGGTGGCAGAGTGCACTGAGTCTTTTTCTCTCTTCCCTGTAGACCATTCCCGGGAGATCCCATCTGCCTCTCTTGACATCACTTCCGGGACCGAACCAATGGAAGGAGACCTTACTGGCTCCGGCCCCTGTGATGTCACGTCCGGGCTCGAACCAATGGCTAACAAATATGGGCCTGATCCTTATGACCTCACTTCCTATCTTTCCCTTTAAAAGCCTTCCCCTTTCCCCCGTTTGTCAGTCTTGTTTTGGACTCAGTTGTGTGCATATCAGTGCTGTCACTGATTAAGAAAACAACTTTGCAGCCAGGATACCAGAATATACGAGTGGCTGCCCCAAACCTTTTTCTGTGTATGTCTCAGTTTTGCGACAATCTATATATATATATATATATATATATATATATATATATATATTGTAAAAGAAGCACACAAGACGTATAAAGGTTTGGGAGTTTTAGCCACATATTCTGTATCCAAAACAAAGAATTTAGGGTCAATAATTTTAACAAAATTCAGAGACACAAGAGGACGGGAAGATGGACAACTTATAGGGGCAGACCACAAATTAATCAGTGGGATGCTGGGAAAGGCGTGACGGTAGACGGGTGTATGACGTCATGAAGGGAGAACCAGAAGGTAGAAAGGAACCTGGAAGCGTAGCAGATCTAAGAACTATCTGGGCAGTTTTATGGCAGCGGTGCTTCATTCTTTCTGAAGAAATAAAGAAAGAAAGGTCAGTATGCTGTCTTTGCTCCCTGGCACAGCTTTCTATGGTGCGCGTCAGATCCTTAGACTGCTCCCCATGCACTCATGTGTAACAAATATATATATATATATATATATATATATATATATACGAGGGACATTCAAAAAGTTTCTGCACTTTTTTATGTCTTTCTATTAAGAACTTTAAAAACAAATTACATCACTTTTCTACATAATCACCCTTGTTTGCGATGCAGTTTTCCCAGCGTCGAACCAACGTTTTAATGCCCAATTACTACTTCTCCCACCTTCACCAACGAAAATATAAAAGTGCAGAAGCTTTTTGAATGTCCCTTGTATGGTAGTGCTGGTGCTTTGCAGTAAGGAGACTGTGGAAAATTGTGGGTTCACTTCCCGATTCCTCCTTGTGTGGATAGCTCTTTGAGTACTGAGAAAAATGCTATATAAATGCAATGAATTATTATTAAATATAATATATACTGTATATATATATACAGTACATATATAGTGTTACCCAGCCACAGGGGATGCACAAACCAGTGTGTTTCTTCGTGCCGGTCCCAAGCCCAGATAAATGGTGAGGGTTATGTCATCTAGTGTAAAATTTTGCCAAATCAATAATAATACATTTTATTTATATAGCGCCTTTCCCATGCTCAAGGCACTTACAGAATAAATAAAGAACGGCAGAATATACAGTATATAGCATTGTACAAACCAGATAAATAAATAAAGAAGATTAAGACAGTAAATTCTGAGAAAAAAACAGACAACATAATTGATGGTCTAGCACACACACACACAGGTTACATGAGCATCTTGACATGGAGGTAAACTGAGAGAAGGGTAATAAAGTCAAGTAGAGCTAAAAGCCTTCCTGAACAGATGAGTTTTGAGTTGTTTTTTAAAAGAATTCATGGAGTCAGCTGACCTGATTCATTTCGGTAGGTCATTCCAGAGTCTGGGCGCTATACAGCTGAAGGCCCTGTCACCCATGGAGTGTAGATTAGTGAGGGGCACAACAAGATTACTAGAATCAGAGGACCTTAGTGGGCGGGCAGGTACATGGTGATGGAGAAGGTCACTGATGTAGTTTGGTGCGAGGTTATTTAAAGCATTGTAGGTTATTAGTAGGATTTTATATTCGATTCTGTAGGACACAGGGAGCCAGTGAAGATGGAGCAGGATGGGTGTGATGTGCTCGCTGCTGCTGGTTCAAGTAAGGACTCTTGCAGCTGAGTTTTGAATAAGCTGGAGCTGTGATTTAAGATTAGAAGGGGCACCTGCCAGTAGGGAATTACAATAATCAATGCGGGATGTGATAAAAGCATGGACAAGTTTCTCAGCATTAGAGAAGGAGAGGAAGGAGCGAACACGGGATATGTTACGGAGGTGAAATTAAGAAAGTTTCTTAATGTGATTTATGTGGGCGGAATAAGTGAGGGAGGAATCAAAAATGACACCAAGATTTTTTACAGTAGAGGCAGGTCTGATGAGATCACTGCCAAGATGGACTGGGAAGGAGCTCATTTTATTAAGTTGCATTTTAGTCCCAATTTGCAGGAGTTCAGTTTTATTGCAATTTAATTTTAAAGAGTTCTGCTCCATTCAGGTTTTAATTTCACTAAGGCAGGTTGTGAGCTGAGAAAGCTCTGATGAAGTTCCACTTTTAATATTGAAGTAGAGTTGAGTATCATCTGCATAAAAATGATAACCCAGTCCATAACTACGGATAATATGGCCAATGGGAAGCATGTAAATACAGAAAAGCAGAGGACCGAGGACAGAGCCCTGAGGGACTCCTTGTGTGACTGGCGCTGAGCTGGATCTACTGTTGCCAAGACTAACAAACTCTTGCCTATCAGTCAGATAGGACTTGAACCACTGGAGGGCAGTGCCAGAGATACCCAGCATGCTCTCCATTCTGAACAGTAGGATGTCATGTCTGACAGTGTCAAATGCTGCACTAAGGTCTAACAGAATTAATATGCTGGTTTGTCCAGAGTCTGCTGCCATAAGCAAATCATTGGTTACCCGTAGCAGAGCAGTTTCACAGCTGTGCCGCGCCCTGAAACCAGACTGAAAGGGTTCCATCAAATTATTAGAGGTTAGGTAATTGGTGAGTTGGGAAGCTACAACACGCTCAAGAACTTTTGACAGGAAAGGTAAGTGGGAAATAGGCCGGAAATTGTTAAGATTGTCAGCATCAAGGCCAGACTTTTTTAACATTGGGGTTACAGAAGCAATTTTAAAAGTGAGCGGCACAGAGCCAGTGTCAAGGGATAAGTTTATTATTGTTGTAACAGTCGGGATTATGGCATGAAGGCAGGATTTAAGTAGTGTGGTGGGGATGGGGTCCAGTACACAAGTAGTCGGCCTCATCTTACAAAGCAGGTTATTAACAAACGCAGAAGTGACTGGTGAGAACTTAGAGAAGGAGCTGGATGGAGTGGGAAAACAGGGAGAGATATAAACAGATGATGTATTTATGTTAGTTGAATTATTTAGATCTTTAATTTTGTTACGGAAAAAGTGGAGGAATTCCTCACAGACTTCAGTAGAAGAGGTAGTTGGACCAGATGCGGGTTCGAGTAGTTTATTAACTACAGAGAACAAAACCCTTGGGTTATCATGGCCACTTTCTATTATTCTGCCATAATGGGTGTACTTGGCAGAAGTTAGTGCTTCTCTGTAAGCTCTTTGGTGGTCAGAGAAAGCCTGGATGTGCACGGTGAGGCCAGTCTTACGTGACATTCTCTCAAGGCGTTGGCCAGCTGCTTTCATAGATCGCAATTCTGAGTTATACCAAGGAGCTGAGCGTTTAAAGGAAACCTCCTTATGTTTTAAAGGAGCTGTTTTATCTAATGCTGAGTGAAGGGCTGTGTTATAGTGGTGAACAAAACTATCTAGTGTTGATGGAATAGGTGCAGACAGTAAAAGATCAGAAATGGATCCAGAAAGGATAGAGGGACAGATATTTTTAAGGTTTCTGTAAGAAATTTGTCGTTTACAGGTAAGAGGTGGGAGAGGTAATGAGACAGTGAAAAATACTGCTTTATGGTCAGAGAGTCCCAAATCAGTGCTGTAAATGTTGGCAACAGATAGTCCAGAAGTGCAGATCAGGTCCAATATATGACCGCCAGAATGGGTTGGAAAATCAACATGTTGTGTCAAGTCAAAACAGTCCAGTAAGGACAGGAATTCATTTCTCAGTTTAGATGTGGGGGTGTCAATATGGATGTTGAATATGCGGACAACAATATATGCGGACAACAATACAAATTTCCATACCGGATCGGTTGAGCCCTGGGTTAACAACGACCGCCACCAGTACTGTCAGCCAACAGGGTGCTGGCAGAAATTTGGCTACTGTTGGCTGAAGTAGAAGAAGAAGAAGAAGAAGAGGGGGGAGATGTGTCCAGAGGCAGGAGGAGAGGAGGAAAGTAAAGAGAGTGGAACTGAGGGTAGGAACTTTGAATGTTGGCAGTATGACTGGTAAGGGGAGAGAGTTAGCAGATACGATGGAGAGAAGGAAGGTTGATATATTGTGCGTGCAAGAGACTAAATGGAAGGGGAGTAAGGCCAGGTGGATTGGAGGTAGATTCAAATTGTTCTATCATGGTGTGGATGGAAGGAGAAATGGAGTAGGAGTTATTCTGAAGGAAACAGCATGTCAAGAGTGTTTTGGAGGTGAAAAGAGTGTCAGACAGAGTAATGATTATGAAGCTGGAAATTGGAGGTGTGATGCTGAATGTTGTTAGTGCATATGCCCCACAAGTTGGGTGTGCAACGGGTGAGAAAGAAGATTTTTGGAGTGAGTTGGATGAAGTGATGAACAGTGTACTCAAGGGACAGAAAGTGGTGATTGGAGCGGATTTCAATGGGCATGTTGGTGAAGGGAACAGTGGAGACAAGGAGGTGATGGGTAGGTATGGTGTCAAGGACAAGAATGAAGAAGGTCAGAGGAAAGTGGATTTTGACAAAAGGATGGACATGGCTGTGGTGAATATGTATTTTAAGAAGAGGGAGGAACATAGGGTGACGTACAAGAGTGGAGGAAGATGCACACAGGTAGATTACATTCCATGAAGAAGAGTCAATCTGAAGGAGATTGAAGACTGCAAAGTAGTGGCAGGGGAAAGTGTAGTGAAGCAGCATAGGATGGTGGTCTGTAGGATGACGTTGGAGATCAAGAAGAGGAAGAGAGTGAGGGCAGAGCCAAGGATCAAATGGTGGAAGTTGAAAAAGGAAGACTGCAAGGTTGAGTTTAGGGAGGAGGTGAGACAGGCACTGGGTGGCAGTGAAGAATTACCAGACAGCTGGGCAACAACAGCAGATGTAGTAAGGGTGACCGCAAGAAGGGTGCTTGGCATGAAATCTGGAAAGAGGAAGGAGGAAAAGGAAACCTGGTGTTGGAATGAGGAAATACAGGAGAGTATACAGAGGAAGAGGTTGGCAAAGAAGAAGTGGGATAGTCAGAGAGTAGACAAGAGTACAAGAAGATAAGGTGCAAAGTGAAGAGAGAGGTGGCAAAGGCTAAAGAAAAGGCGTATGGTGAGTTGTATGAGAGGTTGGACACTAAGGAGGGAGAAAATGACCGGTGGGCTAGAGAGAGGAGCTGAGCTGGGAAAGATGTGCAGCCGGTTAGGGTGATAAAGATGGAAATGTACTCACAAGCGAGAAGAGTGTGTTGAGCAGATAGAAAGAGTACTTTGAGAGGCTGATGAATGAAGAAAACGAGAGAGAGAAGAGGTTGGATGATGTGGAGATAGCGAATCAGGAAGTGCAACGGATTAGCAAGGAGGAAGTAAGGACAGCTATGAAGAGGATGAAAAATGGAAAGGCCATTGGTCCAGATGACATACTGTACCTGTGGAAGCATGGAGGTGTTTAGGAGAGATGGCAGTCGAGTTATTAACCAGATTATTTAATGGAATCTTGGAAAGTGAGAGGATGCCTGAGGAGTGGAGAAGAAGTGTACTGGTGCCGATATTTAAGAATAAGGGGGATGTGCAGGACTGCAGTAACTACAGGGGAATAAAATTGATGAGCCACAGCATGAAGTTATGGGAAAGAGTAGTGGAAGCTCGGTTAAGAAGTAAGGTGATGATTAGTGAACACAGGATGGTTTCATGCCAAGAAAGAGTACCACAGATGTGATGTTTGCTCTGAGGATGTTGATGGAGAAGTTTAGAGAAGGCCAGAAGGAGTTGCATTGTGTCTTTGTGGACCTGGAGAAAGCATATGACAGGGTGCCTCGAGAGGAGTTATGGTATTGTATGAGGAAGTCAGGAGTGGCAGAGAAGTACGTAAGAGTGGTACAGGATATGTACGAGGGAAGTGTGACAATAGTGAGATCTGCAGTAGGAGTGATGGATGAATTCAAGGTGGAAGTGGGATTACATCAGGGATCGGCTCTGAGCCCTTTCTTATTTGCAATGGTGATGGACAGGTTAACAGACGAGATTAGACCGAAGTCCCTGTGGACTGTGATATTTGCTGATGACATTGTGATCTGTAGCGAGAGTAGGTAGCAGGTTGAGGAGACCCTGGAGAGGTGGAGATCTGCTCTAGAGAGGAGAACAATGAAGGTCAGTAAGAACAAAACAAAATACATGTGTGTGAATGAGAGGGAGGTCAGTGGAATGGTGAGGATGCAGGGAGTAGAGCTGATGAAAGTGGATGAGTTTAAATACTTGGGATCAACAGTACAGAGTAATGGGGACTGTGGAAGAGAAATGAAAAGGCGAGTGCAGGCAGGGTGGAGTGGGTGGAGAAGAGTGTCAGGAGTGATTTGGGACAGACGGATATCAGCAAGAGTGAAAGGGAAGGTCTACAGGACGGTAGTGAGACCAGCTATGTTATATGGGCTGGAGATGGTGGCACTGACCAGAAAGCAGGAGACAGAGCTGGAGGTAGCAGAGTTAAAGATGCTGATTTGCATTGGGTGTGACGAGGATGGACAAGATTAGAAATGAGGACATTAGAGGGTCAGCTCAGGTTGGACAATTGGGAGACAAAGTCAGAGAGGCGAGATTGCATTGGTTTGGACATGTGCAGAGGAGAGATGCTGGTTATATTGGGACAAGGATGCTAATAGGATAGAGCTGCCAGGGAAGAGGAAAAGAGGAAGGCCTAAGCGAAGGCTTATGGATGTGGTGAGAGAGGACATGCAGGTGATGGGTGTAACAGAACAAGATACAGAGGACAGAAAGATATGGAAGAAGATGATCCGCTGTGGCAACCCCTAACGGGAGCAGCCAAAAGAAGAAGAAGATACATCCATCCATCCATCCATCCATTGTCTCCCGCTTATCCGAGGTCGGGTCGCGGGTGCAGCAGCTTGAGCAGAGATGCCCAGACTTCCCTCTCCCCGGCCACTTCTTCTAGCTCTTCTGGGAGAATCCCAAGGCGTTCCCAGGCCAGCCGGGAGACATAGTCCCTCCAGCGTGTCCTGGGTCTTCCCCGGGGCCTCCTCCCGGTTAGACGTGCCCGGAACACCTCACCAGGGAGGTGTCCAGGAGGCATCCTGATCAGATGCCCGAGCCACCTCATCTGACTCCTCTCGATGCAGAGGAGCGGCGGCTCTACTCTGAGCCCCTCCTGGATGACTGAGCTTCTCACCCTACCTTTAAGGAAAAGCCCAGACACCCTGCGGAGGAAACTCATTTCAGCCACTTGTATTCACGATCTCGTTCTTTCGGTCACTACCCATAGCTCATGACCATAGGTGAGGGTAGGAACATAGATTGACTGGTAAACTCAGAGCTTCGCCTTACGGCTCAGCTCCTTTTTCACCATGACAGACCAATGCAGAGCCCGCATCACTGTGGACGCCGCACCGATCCGCCTGTCGATCTCACACTCCATTCTTCCCTCACTCGTGAACAAGACCCCGAGATACTTGAACTCCTCCACTTGAGGCAGGATCTCGCTACCAACCCTGAGAGGGCACTCCACCCTTTTCCAGATGAGGACCATGGTCTCGGATTTGGAGGTGCTGATTCCCATCCCAGCCGCTTCACACTCGGCTGCGAACCGATCCAGAGAGAGCTGAAGATCACGGCCTGATGAAGCAAACAGGACAACATCATCTGCAAAAAGCAGTGACCCAATCCTGAGTCCACCAAACCGGACCCCCTCAACACCCTGGCTGCGCCTAGAAATTCTGTCCATAAAAGCAGCCCTGGCGGAGTTCAACTCTTACTGGAAACGGGTTCGACTTACTGCCAGCAATGCGGACCAAGCTCTGACACCGATCGTAAAGGGACCAAACAGCCCTTATCAGGGGGTCTGGTACCCCATACTCTCGGAGTACCCCCCACAGGATTCCCCGAGGGACACGGTTGAATGCCTTTTCCAAGTCCACAAAACACATGTAGACTGGTTGGGCGAACTCCCATGCACCCTCCAGGACTCTGCTAATGGTGTAGAGCTGGTCCACTGTTTTGCGACCAGGACGAAAACCACACTGCTCCTCCTGAATCCGAGGCTCGACTATCCGACAGACCCTCCTCTCCAGGACCCCCGAATAGACTTTGCCACTTCTAAAGACAAAAAGAAAAAAAAAACTAGAAACATCAAGCTTTTAAATCCTTTTTACAAATTCTTTCTATCACATATACTTATAAAGTTACAACTATTTTAAATTGCACACAGACTTTATGAACACCCTGCATACCCCTATCAGTGAAAATCTTAAACCCACCTACCTAATATTTTATTAGGTCCCCCTTATGCAGCAAAAACAGCTCTGCCCTGTCAAGGCATGGACTCCACACAGCCTCTGAAGATGTCCTGTGGTATCTGGCAACAAGACATTAGCAGCAGATTTTGTAACTTGCAAGATGGAGTCTCCATGAATTGGACTTGTTTTTCCAGCACATCCCACAGATTCTCGACTGCATTGAGATCTGAGGAATCTGGAGGCCAAGTCAACACCTTGAACTCTTTGTCATGTTCATCAAACCATTCCTGAAAATTTTTTGCTGTGTGGCAGGGTGCATTATCCTGTTGAAGAGGCCATGGCCATACCATTGCCATGAAGAGGTATACAGGGTACATGGTCTGCAACAATCTTTAGGTAGGTGGTATGTGTCGAAGTAACATCCACTTGTAGGCCAGAGCCCAAGGGTTACCAGCACAGCATTGCACAGAACATCACACTGTCTTTACCAGCTTGCCATCTTCCCACACCACATCCTGCTGCCATCTTACCCCAGGTAAATGACACACATGAAAGAGTGAGTCATCAGACCAGGCCTTGTTGTTCCATTGCTCCATGGTCCAGCACTGATGCTCATGTGACCATTGTAGGTGCATTAGGCGGTGGAAAGGGGTCAACAGGGTTCCTTAGACCAATCTGCTGCTACCCATCCCCATACACAGCACGCTGTGATGCACTTTATGTTCTGACCCCCATTTCTCTCTCTCATGGCTAGCATCAGGTTTTTCAGCAATTTGTGCTTCAGACAGGTTAGCCTTTGATCCCCACATGCATAAATGAGCCTTGGGTGCCCATGACTCTGTTTCTGGTTCACCGGTTGTCCTTACTTGGGCCACTTATACTTGTAGTAGGCACTAACTACTGCATACTGGGGACACCCCATAAGACCTGCCATTTTGGAGATGTTCTGAGCCAGTCACAAAGTCATCACAGTTTGTCCCTTGTCAGAGTTGTTCTGATCCTTACACTTGCCCATTTTTCCTACTTTCAACATGTCACCGTCAAGCACTGACTGTTCACCTGATGGGTGCCATTGTAATGAGATAGTCGATGATATTCACTTCACCTGCCAGTGATGTTAATGTTTGGGTTGATCGGTGTCTACATAAAGACATGTATATAGTGGATTCAGAAAGTTCACATTTCTCGCAGTTTATTGTGTTTCAGATTTAATTTTAAATGGATAAATTTGTCATTTTTTCCCATCAATCCACACTCAATAATAATCTACACTCAGACCATAGTGACAAACTGAAAACATGTTTTTAGAAAGGTCAGCAAGTTTATAAGAAATCTAAAGCTATAATCTCTAATTCAGTATGTTGCTGAAGCCCCCTTGGAAGCAATTACAGCTTCCGCTCTTTTTATTTAAGTCTCTTCCAGCTTTGAACACCTGGATTTGGGCAGTTTATCCCATTTCTTAAATAAACCTTACACTAAATGGTATACATTTGAAACAAGTGCAGCCTGAGAAACAGCACTGATGAATAACTAATGTTGGGGGTGGAGCTTGGGGTGTGGCCAGCCACAGGTGACAGATTTAAAAGGGGCAAGAGGAGGAGCCAAAGCCAACAGTAGCCAACAGTGCCTGTGTCTGTGTGTCTGCACTTTAAGGGTATCAATCAAAATGTGTGTGTGTGTGTGTGTGTGTGTGTGTGCGTGTGTGTGTGTGTGTGTGAATGTGCACATTTAACAAATCCCCTTCCTCAAATAAACCTATTCTCTAGGGCTCAGAACTTATGAAATAACAATTTTAATTTTTAAACTGCAGACCAAGAAGGTCTTTATTAAAACAAAAGCCTGTATGTGTAATGGCATCAACAGGCAGGCAGCATATAAAAAGAAATTGAATTTGCAAATGCAAATGTTTGTACATTTCCTTTGCTTGGGCTTCTGCACTTGGTATTTACACGGAGCACATTCAGCATTTTACTCCAGTTTTCATGTCTCTAAATATTAGGACCATCTCTTCCCACACCATTTAATTTAGATGTTTTAACAGAGAGAGATTCAGCTGACCTCTGAGTCCATGGAATACTAATCGCTGGTGAAGTGTAACCTCCAGATCGCTCAGCAATTGTTCAGCTCTGATGTGAATAGTTAATGCCTGCTACAGAGGAGTGCAATATTTTTACTGAGTTTTAGCTTTTCACTTAATTTCATCAACATTTTAGTACTCAAAGGTTTAGGGTCACCTTTGACAATATACTCCATGGTTCAAGGTTAGTCTCAGTTTGTTCATTTACATTGGACTCAACTTGGTGAGATGACTTTAGATCCATAGATAGATAGATAGATAGATAGATAGATAGATAGATAGATAGATAGATAGATAGATAGATAGATAGATAGATAGATAGATAGATAGATAGATAGATAGATAGATAGATAGATAGATAGATAGATAGATAGATAGATAGATAGATAGATAGATAGTGTGGGGAACAGCCCAGACACAGACAGGCAGACACTGTAGGTTGAACACCTAGCACTCGTTTATTGTACATATTTATAGTGAAGACAGCACACAACCCACTTTCACCCCCAAAGTCCAGACCTCTCTCAATATCTTCCCCTTTGGTCCACCTCCACTCCTCTCCTCCCGAGCTCCATCTTTCTTCCTCCAGACTCCAGCCATCGAATGGAGGGAGGCGGCCCCTTTTATACCCACCCTGATGTGCTCCAGGTGCCTCCCAATGAGTGCCTGCTGGCACTCCCCGGTGTGGCGGAAGTGCTGGCTGTGCACCTGAAAGCACTCCTGATGTCCCTGGTCTTCTTCCGCCCAGCACTTCCGGGTGTGGCAGAAGTTCTGAGGGCCAGGGCTCCTCAGGCATCAGGGTGGCCCCTGGCGGTGACCATGGGCTCCTATAAGGTTGAGCTTCTAAGCTCTGTTCCCATTGTCCCCAAAGTCACCAGGGTGGTTGCCCCCTCATGGTCTGGAGGAAGCATAAGCCCCCCTGTGGTCCTTCTGGGTGTCCCGGCTGAGTTCCACCCCCAGCCTCTTGCCACAATAGATAGATAGATAGATAGATAGATAGATAGATAGATAGATAGATAGATAGATAGATAGATAGATAGATAGATAGATAGATAGATAGATAGATAGATAGATAGATAGATAGATAGATAGATAGATAGATAGTGCGCTGTGCTACAAAGACTGCTGGTTTCCCTACACATTCCAAAGACATGCAGGCCAGGTGGACTTGTGATGCTATATTGGCCACTGAGTGTGTGTGTGTGTGTGTGTGTGTGCGTGTGTGTGGGTGTCTGTGTGTGGGTGTGTGGGTGCGTGTGTGCGTGTGTGAGGGTCTGTGTGTATTCACCTTGTGTTGACTTGATGTTCTAACCAGGGTTTGTTCCTCCCTTGTGCCCAATGCTTGCTGAGTTGGGCTCCATCTTCCTCGTGACCTTGTGCTGAATAAGCAGCTTTAAAAATGTATTAATGGATAGAAAGAGAGAATGGAGACAGATGGGCAAGGAGGGTCTTTGCTCTGCAACTTCAGGAATGTTAAAGTATCAGGGTGAGACACAATTAGGTAAGAAACAAGTCTAAGCCACTGGATCTGATTTTTTTGTTGCAACTTTCACTATAAATAGCATACTGTACACATAAAACTTTTTAATCAAGAAAAACAAGTCAAATGGCAGTGAAAGCAAAGGCAATCAGTCTTATCAATCGTAACATGTTGTATGTCTCCTTTATTTTCTGATCTCTCTAAAATGGTTTACAAGATTATATTAATGTCATGAAAATGTGACACCAAAAATATTACAGTTCAATGATTTCACAGCATTCATAGCATTCTGGCTGGATGCCTTCTTCACATTCACAAGAAATTATTAAGAACTGTTCCACATAATATGGAGTAGGCAGAAAGCACAACATTTCATTAATATTCCATCTGTTTCCTAAACTGCCTGTTAAAGACATTATTTTTAAAAGAATGTGTTTACTTTGTATGAGGATTCATTATTTTGCACAGCTTTAAGGCATTCTGAACAAACATAGGTGATGAGTAAATTAATGAATTCTTCTGCTTATTGTAACAGAGCACGACGCTCTGCTACCTGCTTAATCCAGTTTGGGGGTGAGGGGGCTGGAGACTATCCCAGCGGCACTGGGGGCAAGGTAGAAACCAGCTTTGGATGGGCATTGAGAATTAGACTTGGCCACATTCACGCAGTTCACAAAACGACTTGTCACATTAGTTGACTTTTCCAGCAATTCTAGTCATAGCCTTCACTTACGTAGTCCTACCGAGTCAGAGGTGGTCGGTGGGGCGTCCCAGTGAAGGACAGTCGTGTAATGTGATATACCCCGTGACTCACTCCATCTAGTTCATGACTCACCCCTCAGACAGGTTTGATTTTGTTTTTAGTCATAGGGGTGGGCTTGTGTGCATGACAGTTGACAACCAATGAATGCTCATCCGGAATTGTAATTCATATAATGCAGCAGTGAGGAATGAGGAATGCAAGCATTTTGGACCTCAGAAACAGAAGAGAAGCTCAACTGTCTGATGTTTTACGTTTCACATACCATGACAGATTGGGAAAAGGAATAAAGGGTAGAGATTATGGCTAACCCATTGTACCTGTCAAACTTTCATACAGCGGTATCTCCATCCAGTAGAATTTTATTGGCTGTCACAAAAATGGGCAACGAAAGTCAGCATGTGATTGTTAACCATAAATGGCCATTGATTTTTAGTCATTTAACCTTTGTATACAGTAATCCCTCGCTATATCGCGCTTCGCCTTTCGCGGCTTCACTCCATCGCGGATTTTATATGTAAGCATATTTAAATATATATCGCGGATTTTTTGCTGGTTCGCGGATTTCTGCGGACAATGGGTCTTTTAATTTCTGGTACATGCTTCCTCAGTTGGTTTGCCCAGTTGATTTCATACAAGGGACGCTATTGGCAGATGGCTGAGAAGCTACCCAACTTACTTTTCTCTCTCTCTTGCGCTGACTTTCTCTGATCCTGACGTAGGGGGATTGAGCAGGGGGGCTGTTCGCACACCTAGACGATAAGGACGCTCGTCTAAAAATGCTGAAAGATTATCTTCACGTTGCTATCTTTTGTGCAGCTGCTTCCTGAAACGACATGCTGCACGGTGCTTCGCATACTTAAAAGCTCGAAGGGCACGTATTGATTTTTGATTGAAAACAAACTCTGTCTCTCTCTCTCTCTCTCTCTCTCTCTCTCTGCTCCTGACGGAGGGGGTGTGAGCTGCCGCCTTCAACAGCTTTGTGCCGCGGTGCTTCGCATACTTAAAAGCCAAACAGCCCTATTGATTTGTTTGCTTTTCTCTATCCCTGTGACATGATCTGCTCCTGACGCACACTCCTTTGAAGAGGAAGATATGTTTGCATTCTTTTAATTGTGAGACGGAACTGTCATCTCTGTCTTGTCATGGAGCACAGTTTAAACTTTTGAAAAAGAGACAAATGTTTGTTTGCAGTGTTTGAATAACGTTCCTGTCTCTCTACAACTTCCTGTGTTTCTGCGCAAATCTGTGACCCAAGCATGACAATATAAAAATAACCATATAAACATATGGTTTCTACTTCGCGGATTTTCTTATTTCGCGGGTGGCTCTGGAACGCAACCCCTGCGATGGAGGAGGGATTACTGTACATGGGAAATTTCTGGAAACACTATTACATACCTCGGGTCTTTTGTGACCCAGCATCTACGGTATATAAAAACAACAACAGCAACATTTATTCTATGACACATTTTATACACAGAGTGTGACTCAAAGTGCTTTACAAGATGACAAAAAAATAATTACAAGAAAAGAAAAAAAATTGCGTACGTGTTTACATGACATAGATATATATTTATAAGACTAGAGGGCTCTGCCCCCTGCTCGCCAAACCCCGTACTGGTGCTATGCGCCAGTCACTTCACGTCTCTGCCACTCGCGTATGTGGATTTCACTTTCACTAAACAACAAATGTTTTAATTCTCACGGATAGGCCTCTTCATTGGGAAGAAACACTACTTTTCCCTGATGGCAACCCAAATTAGACGATCTACAAGTCTCTCTACATACTTCTGTCATATCACCTATGCCCATATACTTATCCGTTATTTCACCGAGAAATAATTTCTGTTTGTTAGCGCTCATGCGATCTTTACTATCAGCTTTTTGAGACTTTTGAACTTTAGTACTTTCATGATCTCTAACCCGCTCTGCATGTGTATCGCACTGATATTTTTGAACCTCTTTACGACGTTCTATTTTGTCTTCTACTCTTTGTCTTTTATTTCCGACCCTGCATTGAGCTGGGAGCACAGGAACTCTGTCTGACAATAACATTCACACGAATGGGAAGTGAGTGGACCGTGGGCGCGCCAGCCACTTCGTGTCTCTGCCGTTCCCGTACTGTATGTGGATTTCACTTTCACCAAACAGCAAATCTTTTAATTTTCGCAGATAGGCCTCTTCATTGGGAAGAACCACTCATTTTCCCTGATGGCAACACCAATTAGACGATCTACAAGTCTCCAACTTAAATTTTAAAGCCAAACAATATCTACATACTTCTGTCTTATCACCTATGTCCATATATTTGATCTCTTTTCACTGTTCTGTTATTTCACCGAGTAATAATTTCTGTTTGTTAGCGATAATGCGATCATTACTATCAGTTTTTTGAAACTTTCGAATTTTAGTACTTTCATGATCTCTAACCCGCTCTGCATGTGTATCGCACTGATGTTTTTGAACCTCTTTACGATGTTCTACGTTGTCTTCTACTCTTTGTCTTTTATTCCTGACCCCGCTTGGAGCTGAGAGTACAGGAACTGCGTCTGACAATAGCATTCACACGAATGGGAAGTGAGTGGACCGTGGGCGCGCCAGCCACTTCGTGTCTCTGCCGCTCCCGTATGTGGATTTCACTTTCACCAAACAGCAAATCTTTTAATTCTCGCAGACAGGCCTCTTCATTGGGAAGAAACACTCATTTTCCCTGATGGCAACACGAATTAGACGATCTACAAGTCTCCAACTTAAATTTTAAAGCCAAACAATATCTACATACTTCTGTCTTATCACCTATGTCCATATATTTGATCTCTTTTCACTGTTCTGTTATTTCACCAAGTAATAATTTCTGTTTGTTAGCGATAATGCGATTATTATTATCAGTTTTTGGAAACTTTCATGATCTCTAACCTGCTCTGCATGTTTATCGCACTGATGTTTTTGAACCTCTTTACGACGTTCTACGTTGTCTTCTACTCTTTGTCTTTTATTTCCGACCCCGCTTGGAGCTGAGAGTACAGGAACTGCATCTGACAACAGCATTCACACGAATGAGAAGTGAGTGGACCGTGGGCGTGGGTGTAAATGTTTGAGAGGGGGGCAATGTTTGGCAAAAAGTCTCATCTCGTGGGACCTGAAATTATCTCCGAGAAAGTCTCATCCCAAGATTTCCTTTTATAATAGAGAGAAAAGTAGAGTCTAATATATAATGTCGTAGTCTAAGTCTTTAAAGATTAATACAACAATAAGGTTAGGTGGCTGTTAAAAAATAAATAAATAATTACATTAAATTAAATATGAGCTTACATAACATAGTTTTACATTAAGTAGAAAAGTAGTCTTATGTATAATATTATATTCTAAGTCGCTAAAGATTAATACAACAATAAGGTGCCAAGATCAAAAGACCACTCAGACCCCCCTGGGAATTCTACCTAACACAGTTATCCTTAAGTTGGTCCTCATTATTTCCAGGCTTCATCCCAGATGATTCGATGCAGTGGGCCTTACAGATTCTTGGGGGTACCCACCTTGGTTTGAGCATCACAGGGGGCTACACAGGGCTTTGATCAGGTGGTGGTGGTGCACAAAAAGCACTTTACTTCAGAACTTCAACTACTTCCAGTGTAAGGGCATGGGGATGGCACAGTTGTTGACCCCTCCCTTTGCATCATCAAATCAGAAGAAAGACTCCTGGGATGAAGGCTGACATCACTTCCGGTTCTCGCTCAGAAGCTCCACCCTTTCCGTCCCGTCGACTCTTTAAAGATTTGCTAGACTGAACATTGGAGCTGATTATACATTTGCAAAAGATGGGACCAGCCTTCAGAAGTCTCCTCCCAAACAAGAGAGATAGAAAACCTGACTATCAGATATCCAAATGTTTGTTTCCTTTGTCTTAATTTTTGAAAGTTTATTTTTTTCTTAGTAAAACAGGGTAGCCTGTCCACAACACACCACCTTGTTCTGTTTTTATTCTTACAATATAATTTGGGAAACGTTTAAAGTTGAATTAGACTACCATAACATGAGAGTATGGTCACGGGAAGGCAAAAAGTCAATCAAAGCTAATAAATAAAGGGAAATGGCAAGTTTAATATAAGAGTTGTGACCAGGGACTGGCTAAGGGTGGCATCTACTTAACCAAAGTCTTCATCCTCCTTCTCTATGTGACCTCATGTTCCTCAGCTACCTCTCTTCCAACAGCAGATCCCCTCCATGGTATATCACAACTTACCCTTGAGGCTCTGGAGTATCAGACTATGCAATCAGAGCACTCTGAATATCCATCCATCCTCCCACTCATCTTCTAAGCCATCCATTTGTCTACTTTATAATCTCAGTATGTCCTCGGCAGCCTGCCTCACTGCACTACCTCACTACAGGATCTGAGACTGGATATCTGTAACTACATCAGTATCAAGTGAAAATAAAACTCACATTCCAATTGCCTAGAAGATCAAATTATGTCTGCTCTGAACAGATGGAGAACCTCAGCTCTGAAACTGCCCACGATTTTCAGACTCCACAATTATCAGTAAGAGTTCACATACGTAAAAAAATAAGGAGTTCCTTCAAAGTGAGGGCACAGGAAAACACAATCTGCTTAAAGGTAACAAACAGGCACTTGTTTAACTAACTGCTCTTTAGATCAGTGACTCAGTTGAAGAAGAAAACTGAATGAAAATGTGCTGCACCTGAACCAGAGCCCCTCCCATGGTCACATGACCTGTGCAACTCAGACTGATTGGTGGGAGGCCCAGTTAATGAGGGCATTGATAAGACAGAATGAGCCATTGGAAAAAAAAAAAAAAAATAAGAATACAAAGCATTCATATTCAGCAACTATGCCCAATTGAGCACTTTGATTACTGGACTATAAAGAAATTAATTCATGAAATTAATAAAAATCAGAATTATGCCCATGACCTCAACTTGGTGCGTTTTTTTTTTCAGGAAGATAACACGTTGGAGCAATTTCGTTATTAATTCAAATGTTTTTCTCATCTGAGTGTAGTGCGTTTCCCCGACTAAACATCTTTAAGTTTCACATGCACATAAAATTAAAAAAAATGTGGAGATAATTGCAGGCACCGGCCTAAAAGCATAAAGCCATTTGAATGAATTCTGAGCTGCAGTCTTCATGGACACAAAGTGCAAAAAAAAAAAGAAAAAAAGCCACACAGCTACAATTATGAGATGTCTGCAAAAACTACAAAAAAAGGGGCACAGTGGGCACCCCCAGTCTGGTCTGACAAGGGCATCAGATGACTGGTTTCTGTGACAGCCTAAAAAAAAAAAAAGGAAAAAAAGGTTGTAAATGCTGCCCTCTAGGGCTCTGCCAATGCATTACACTGAAAGTTCCTTGAGGTCTGTGCTGGCAGTCTGATGTCTGCACTGATAACGCAAGAAAGGATTTGTAATTTAGCTGGGATTCCTGAGGTCACTACCTGGAGTTGTCATGCTGTATGCTCGAGCGCCTGCTTAGTACTCCTGCTTTGTCACTTAACAATAAGTGTCTTAACAGGCTGTCCAGCTCCTCTCAGCAGTAGATAAAGAGATCTGCTGATTGAACGAGAGGAATGTCTATTTTCTGTCTTAGAGCAGCGAGTCCTGCCTACACCGCTTGACCTTTCTCAAAGGCAATTGATGTGCGTTGTGAACACGGAGAGTTGCATCCCCAGCAATTCATCTTGGCTTACAGTCTGCCTTTCCTGTTTGTAAGAAAGTAGCAGCGGGCAATGAGGTCATTCAATTAAAAAATCAATCATTTAACAGCAAAATGAGAGATATCTCTCTATGAAATGTAGCTTTAATAAATCTATCTATCTATCTATCTATCTATCTATCTATCTATCTATCTATCTATCTATCTATCTATCTATCTATCTATCTATCTATCTATCTATCTATCTATCTATCTATCTATCTATCTATCTCTGTGCATGTGAAGATGATGAGTTACACTTGATGTTATAATTTTTTTCCACATATGCTTAATTAGAGTGTGTTAGGACAGCTTTTTTTGGAAATGTTTCTTCATTTGTTATGTTGTATAAGATTATTGTTATTTTTCTGTATATGTTTTTTTTTGTCTGTTGGGTGATGTTATATACTGTTTTTAACAATTATATCAATAAACATTGTTTTTAAAAATAAGAATAAAAAAATCTATCTATCTATCTATCTATCTATCTATCTATCTATCTATCTATCTATCTATCTATCTATCTATCTATCTATCTATCTATCTATCTATCTATCTATCTATCTATTATATAGTGCCTTTCCTATCTATCTATCTATCTATCTATCTATCTATCTATCTATCTATCTATCTATCTATCTATCTATCTATCTATCTATCTATCTATCTATCTATTATATAGTGCCTTTCCTATCTATCTATCTATCTATCTATCTATCTATCTATCTATCTATCTATCTATCTATCTATCTATCTATCTATCTATCTATCTATCTATCTATCTATCTATCTATCTATATAGTGCCTTTCCTATCTATCTATCTATCTATCTATCTATCTATCTATCTATCTATCTATCTATCTATCTATCTATCTATCTATCTATCATTTATTATTGTAGGCAATATGGCACCATGCTGTCCACTCATCTTCTTCTTCTTCTTTCTCTTTATTTAGAAGTCATACAAAATTAATTTAAGCTCAGACCACTAATATTGGGAGCTGACATGTTTTTCCTGTGTTTGTGATGCTTTATTCTTAATTCTTCTGTATTCATATGTCCATTTTATTTACAGTCATTCCTGTCTATCTTTCTTTCTTTTTAGTATGACACTAGCAGTAAGCCACACTGGTAATGCAGCACAGTCTTCTGAGTATGTGTAGATCATACCATGGAAACAGTGAAGCATTCTCTCCGAAACGATAAAGGAAATGGGACATTCACTTATCTGAGCAAAAACACGTGAACACTTGTTTTTTTTTTTTTGTCCAGTGTGCTTAGTAATTGCTCATGCACACCGACATTTAAAAAGCCAGAGGCAAATAAACACTGAAAAGACTCAGCCCAAGTAAAATCACAACGCATCATTTATTGCAGCATGAGATGTACAGCTCTCTGCAAAGCTTGCAACTTTTGGGTGTGAACATTTATGCTTATACAATAGCGCATCTCAAAAATCATCACCTTCAATACTATCTGTCTGTCTCTCACCGTATGGCTGGAAGTACCTCAGAGTAACTCAAGGAGTACATTTCTTTGTTGAATTTTTCCCGTCTCTTTCATTAGTTTACAACTGACATTAAAAGAGTATTCCTCTGACTCCTCTTGTCATGTGTTCTATCTATCTATTATATAGTGTATAAAGTGCATTTACTTTTCTGTCTATTTATTATTATTGCATTCCCTATCTATCTATCTATCTATCTATCTATCTATCTATCTATCTATCTATCTATCTATCTATCTATCTATCTATCTATCTATCTATCTATCTATCTATCTATCTATCTATCTATCTATCTATCTATCTATCTATCTATCTATCTATCTATCTATCTATCTATCTATCTATAATATAGTGGCTTTTGTTTCAATTTATCCATCCATCCATTTTCCAACCCGCTGAATCCGAACACAGGGTCACGGGGGTCTGCTGGAGCCAATCCCATCCAACACAGGGCACAAGGCAGGAACCAATCCTGGGCAGGGTGCCAACCCACCGCAGGTTTCAATTTATCAAAATATTTAATCTTGCCTACTATCTATCTATCTATCTATCTATCTATCTATCTATCTATCTATCTATCTATCTATCTGTCTGTCTGTCTGTCTGTCTGTCTGTCTGTCTGTCTGTCTGTCTGTCTGTCTGTCTATTGTAATTCACAACAACAAAGTACAATGTAAAGTGTTAGGGTCTCCCTGAGAATCCCTTTAAATAAGAGCAATGCTAAAGTAAATTAATGATAAACAAAATGACTTAGAATGACTCCGTTTGGTATTGGCTTACAATTTAATGGTCCTGCTGGCTAATTTGGCTCTGGTAGTTACGAGTCTGACAAAGAACTCTGACTTCCAGTTGGCTCTCTTTCTTTATTATTATTGGAGACTGGAACAGGCAAGACTTCAGGGGCAATCTGGAAGTGAGGTCAGTGGTCCTCTCCATGGTAAACAAAGAGAGGTCAGTGACTGCGTCTTGCCAGCTTTGTTCCCAGGTTTATGTCTTTCAATGCACTCCTGTAACTCATGAGGGGAATGATGTGCAGCGTTCCAAAAATAGCTGGGGTACCAACCTGTCTGTCCAGTTTAATTTCAAGGCAACACAAAAAGTAATAAAGTTGTAAAGAAATTATCAAGTCTTTGGGAGTACTGTAACACAAAATGACTAAATAAGCATTCCGGCTCCTGTTCAGTAGGTCTGACTGGGGACCTCCATCCTGTCAAAGGCTTGGGTCGCAAGTGAGTATTTTTTTATACTCTCGACAAGAAGCAGTCTGTCTTGCTTTTTGGAGTGATGTGGCTATCAGTCAGCCTCCTGGGGCATCTTCAATGAGCTGTGAAGGTAATAGAGAAGACAGTTAGCGGCCGCGCCCCCTGTCGTCCCCTGATGGCACCACATACCTGATCATCAGATGCACATGTGTGACACTACCTATCAAACGATGAGAGCCAGGCACAGTATTCACTTACGAAATATCTAAGAAATACACCATTTGTGTCTATCAATGTACATTCAGCCACCCCATCTATTTTTGGAACAAAACCAAAGATAGAAGCAATTCTCCTTTGAAATGAATACCAGGTTGATTTTGAAAGAATGCAAAATAACGCACCACAGCACAAGAAAATTATGTCAGTTTCAAATATTGGTGAGAGCTTAGATTAATCAGCATGATTTCTAATTCAAGAAGAAGAAGATGGAAACAAAGATGATAAAGATAAAGAAGAAGAAGGAGACGAAGATGAAGATAAATATAAAGAAGAAGAGGACAAGAAGAACAGCAGCATGGTGCCATATTGATTAGTGCAATTGCCATGGCACTGCCAGGGTGGAGTTTGCACATTCTGCATGTGTTCTGAATGGTTTTTACTCCTCTGTCCGAAATATGTGCACATAAAATAAGCAGAAAAACTGCAAAGTAACAAACTGTAAGGGTGAAGTCAGGTCCTGACCTATACCCAAACCTAATGGAGCTGTGGTCCAAATGTATATGTACAGTGCGTAACTTTGTATCCCCTTATTCAGGTACAGTATTTAATAATAATAATAATAATAATAATAATAATAATAATAACGATGAGATGATGATGAGGGTGGCACTGTGACGCAGTGGGTAGCACTGCTGCCTCGCAGTTTGGGAGAGCTGGGGACCTGGGTTCGCTTCCCGGGTCCTCCCTGCGTGGAGTTTGCATGTTCTCCCCGTGTCTGCGTGGGTTTCCTTCGGGTGCTCCCGTTTTCTCCCACAGTCCAAAGACATGCAGGTTAGGTGGATTGGCGATTCTAAATTGTCCCTAGTGTGTGCTTGGTGTGTGGATGTGTTTGTGTGTGTCCTGCGGTGGGTTGGCACCTGCCCGGGATTGGTTCCTGCCTTGTGCCCTGTGTTGGCTGGGATTGGCTCCAGCAGACACCCGTGACCCTGTGTTCAGTTTCAGCGGGTTGGAAAATGGATGGATGGATGGATGATTATGATCCCGGATGACTAGAACATCCTGAGCAAAGAGGCAGAAAAGATCATCAAATATAACGACCTAGAGATCGAAGTCAGATGCATGTGGGACACGAGGACAAGCGCAGCACACCGGGAACCATCAAGGCCAAGTTCTAAGAGCAGCTGGACAAACTCCGGTGCTGAGTCTGCACGAGAAAAAGATGCAGAAGATCGCACTCCTTGGCTCGGCCCGCATTCTTCAACGTGTCCTCAGCTGAACAACAAGCTGAATTCAAGGCCTGTGAAGTCTGGTTGAACTCTGGCAAATGCACCATCACACCATAGAGAACTGAGAAGAGGTGTAAAATAATAATAATAATAATAATAATAATAATAATAATAATAATAATAATAATAATAATAATAATAATTGTGATGCTATAGCCTCAATGTGATGCTAATACACTATAGTACAGATAGATCCTGGAGCAAGACTCTCAATAAGTTTAGGTGTGAACCACAATCAGCAATATTCCAGCAAGTTTACAACGGAAAAAAGAACAAAAATTTTTTTGTACTTTAACAAGGTTTTTGGACTTACCCTCGGGTCGTATGTTTCATTTTTTTTTTTCAGATTTTCTACCGTATGTTTCAAGTGCATACCACTTTTACCGACCAGTGTTTTAAAGGTGGCGCCAAAGCTAAATGCAGTCATGGGAAGTTCAAAAGAAAGCTATAGGAGGAGTCTAAGTTGGATTAGTAGTGTACGTGTACCGTAATGTTTCCATTTGTATCTTAGTAACTCTCGAGGTTAGGTATAAATGTTTTTGTTGTTTACTGTTTTATTATGTATATTTCGTTGTCGGATATTTTGATTTATACTTGAAGTGTACGATTTCCCTGGCAGGCCTGAAATGGTATCTCCCTATGTTTAGGCAAGCCAACCCTGGTAATGGAAAAGGCTTTATAAGTACAGTTGTGGCCGCAAGAGGGGGGGCGATCGTTTGGAGAGAATTAAGAAGGGTTTGGTAGTGCGAGGCACGGCAGAATTAATAGGTGCCTGGTGGCTGAGCTGCTGGTTGATGTAAAGGAGTGTGTTAGGCTCCTGAGGACCAAAAACGGCTCCTGAGATTTGTTTTTGAGGAGTTGTACTTTTGACCTGGACTGAAACAGAGTCCAGTTTTGTTTTATTTTTATGCTGCTGATGCCCTTACATGGACTGGAATTGACTGTATATATATATATATATATATAATATATATATATATATATATATATATATATATATATATATATATACTGCGGTGGGTTGGCACCCTGCCCAGGATTGTTTCCTGCCTTGTGCCCTGTGTTGGCTGGGATTGGCTCCAGCAGACCCCCGTGACCCTGTGTTCGGATTCAGCGGGTTGGAAAATGGATGGATGGATATATATATATATATATATATATATATATATATATTATATAGTATATATATATATATATATATATTAGGGTAAGAGCCTCTGTGTTTTCCAATTTTTCATCTTTTCTTCTTTTTTTCCGTCATAATTAAATTTTGTCTTGTCACGGAATTATTTATACTTTTTTTGTGCATCCTTTTACATCAGCAACTGTTTTTTTTCTCTACTCTATCATGGAATAATAAAATTACCTTTTGTTTTGAACATGTCCCTCTCTCGTGCCTCTCTTATTAACCCCTCAGTCCTGGTCAGTCCCAAACTACTAGCAGGCCATCTGCTTTAGTAGACAGCTTGTGACAATAATAATCTCTCTCTATATAAAATCCAACGTCTGCCTGTCTGTCTGTTTTTCATGAGAGGAACTACTTAATAGATACTTTAGATATCGGAGCCCTCCTCACTCACTGCGCCAGCCTCAGGGAGTATCTTACATCCGCTTAGCTAGGGAACGAGAGAACTACTTAACAGATTTAAATCGGGTTATTTTCTAGAATTTGCTTGAACATTCTGGTTGATTTTGCGACTTCTCTCATCGCGCTTTGTATCATATTTCGCTTGCGGTACCGATTTATTTGCATGAATACAAGAGAGACGCAGCTGGCCGAGGGGAGGGGGACGGTGTCCTCCTTACTCACACGCGTCAGTCTAGGAGTGTATCTTACATCCGCTTAGCTAGCGAACGAGAGAACTACTTAATGGGATTTAGATCGGTTTATTTTCTAGAATTTGCTTGAACATTCCGGTTGATTTTGCGACTTCTCTCATCGCGCTATGTATCATATTTCGCTTCCAGTACCGATTTATTTGCACGAATACAAGAGAGACACAGCGGGCTGAGGGGAGAGGGGGCGGTGTCCTCCTTACTCACATGTCAGTCTCTGGGCGTATCTTACATCCGTTTAACTAGCGAATGAGAGAACTACTTAATGGATTTAGGTCAGGCTTTTTCTAGAATTTGCTTGACCATTCCGGTTTATTTTACAACTTCTCTCATCATGTTAAATATCATAGTTCAGTTGCGGGAGCATTCATACTAATCCAAGACAGAGGCTGCGGCCGAGGGGAGGGGGAAGTGTGACGTCAGGAGTAGGGACTTCCTCACTGTCCTGTTTCACTTCTACGCGGGTGAACCTTCAGGGAACTGGCTAGTAATGATAATAATAATAAGTTCATCTGTAAGCCTATTACCTTGACTCATGTTAGGGGTCTATTGGAGAAAGATCTCATAGCTGCACAGACTATTCCAGATCTTAATTTTCTCACCTCCATCCCAGAAGAATAAGATGACGAGCCATGACCAGGCCTCTATTCCCATGCCCTTTCTTTCATGAATCCAAATCTGGAATGATTAGGTACATGTGGTGCAGGCTTTTTAAAATTCCATGCCAGTAACGACATGACGCTCGACCTCCAGAGGCTTCTTCTCAGCAATAGGTCCTCCGACAAGTTTCCAGCATAGTGGCCTCCACAAGATGAACAAGACATTGTCACGGGAGAACGTAATATCATTTTTAACAATGTTGAAGCCAGAAGGACTGCACTTACTGTAACTGTAAGATTCCTAACAACCCTGAAAGGCATACTGAAGTAACTCTTAGAGGCCAAGGAACATTTGGCAAATTAAAGTTATCAGCCAGATCATGACCAGGTAGCTTTTTGGTTTTGATGAAATTTTCTCTGACTTTCTGGATACAATTTCCACTTTCCCAGCTTTTCTCCTGTTCACTACACCTTTTTACTGTTAGTAGCGTATTGAAATAACAGCCTACAGCAAAAGACTACTTGTGTTGTAGGTGGCCTACTAAATAACAATTTCAAGTTACACCGTAGTTAGGCTGGTAAGTACTGTGTAAGTTTTCTTATAACAAGAACCATGAAAAAGTGCTGCCATTAGATCAATTTCACTATGTGATTATGGGTGGCACAGGGTTCGTTTCCCAGGTCCATCCTGCGTGGAGTTCTCCTCGTGTCTGTGTGGGCTTTCTCTGGGTGCTTCAGTTTCCTGCAACAGTCCAAAGACATGCAAGTTAGATGGACTGGCGACACTGAATGGACCCTAGTCTGTGGTGTGATGGATGGCCTGCTGCTCATCCCAGCCAGGATGCCGTGAGGATGTGAGGATGGGTGTAGGCAGCTACTTTTGGACACTGCCTCTCCCAAAATGCTAGATGTCAGCTCCCCTGGAGTGTAGCAGTGCACAGGATTCCTGCAAGGCATCATGGTACTTGAAGTTTGGTTTCTCAGCCCTGTTGGGTGCCACCAGGAGGTCCTTTCCTTATAGCCTGGAGTTATGAGGTAGTCACGAGGATGGAAGACCCGAAGTACTTCCGGGCTGAAGAAAAAATGTAGATCTTCATTAGACCAAGAAGTGCTAGCCAGTCACATAATCGGAATGACAGAAGCACTTCTGGGTCAAGGACTATTTAAAGGACTGCTGGGAGCCCAGCAAGCAAGCCAGAGTCAGGAGGAGCAGGAGGAGAGATTTGATTTATAAATATTTGTGTTTGGTGTTTAATTGCATAAATAGTGTGGCTGGGGTGCTTTGAAGGCAGTGTTTAAGAAGAAGAAGAAGCATTAAAATACTTCTGAGTGCTTTTACCCTGTGTCCAGTGTATCTGTCTGTTGGGGTTAAAGGGGTGACAGTGACCCCTAGTGTTTTACAGTGGTTACAGTGTGTGTGTGTGATTGCCCTGTGATGGCCTGGCACCCTTCCAGGGTTTGTTCCTACCTTGTGCCTTTTGGTAGCTGGATAGGCTCAGGCACCCCCAGTGACTCTGTTCAGGTCAAAACAGTTTTGAAAATGACTGACTGACTAAACGATTACATTTTATGAGTATTTCACTCTTGGGTACCATCATGAGGATCTCATACTTCTTCTCAACTTTGTCTTGAAATTCTTTAAGGCAACTGGGTGTACCTCTGGACTAAAGGGGACATCAAAATGTGGGAGGCTCAGAAAATAAAACCTCTTGAGTTTTAAACAGGGACGGTCATCGAGGGCCACTTTAAACCCTGAAAGGATAGCAATATAGACAGACTTGCCCAAATTCCACTCAGCCTTGCGCACAGTCTATTTGAACTTCTGCCATTCAGCAAACACTTCAGAGCCTTTCCTACATGGACCACGAGGCTCAGGAACAGTTTTACCCCAAAAGCTCTAAACGCACTCCATCAAGTGTTCCCACTAGAACTGTTTGTACTTAGAATTTAATTAACTCTCTGTAAACTTGCACTACAACCATAATATTGCACAACCTGAGCCACGTTATGAGTCATTTGCACTATCTGCACTATACGGGTGAACTTTTTCACAATATTCTAATTTTCTGAGATCCCGAGTTTTGGATTTTCAGTAGCTTTAAGTCATTATCAGCAAAATGAAAAGAAATAAATGCTTGAAATATATCACTCTGTGTGTAATGTATCTATATAATATATGAGTTTCACATTTTGAATTAAATTACTGAAATAAATTAACTTTCGATAATATTCTAATTTATTGAGATGCACCTGTATGTACATGGATATTGTACTTATGCTTTCATATTGTATATTTTCATTGTTTATATCATATTATTTTATAGGAAAATTAGTTAATTGAAGAGATGCATATTGAATCTCATTGTACAATGACAATGACAGTAAAAATGACAATAAGAAGGAATTCAATTCTATTCCTGTAGAAATCTATCCCTTATCCAACCCACTATATCCTAACTACAGGGTCACAGGGGTCTGCTGGAGCCAATCCACAGGGCATAAGGCAGGAATAAATCCTCGGCAGGGCACCAGCCCACCGCAGGGCACACCCACACACCAAGCACAATTTAGGATCACCAATGCACCTAAACTGTATGTCTTTGGACTGTGGGAGGAAACCAGAGCACCCAGAGGATTCCACGCAGGGCAGACCCGGGAAGCGAACCCAGATCTCGTTACTGTGAGGCAGCAGCGCTGCCACTGCGCCACCGTGCCGCCCATCTGTAGAAATCTCTAAGTTAAGAGTGAATCAAGTACTGGGGGACACCTAGTGGAGTCTGAGGAAAATGCATATAGGATAGACAGAGAGAGAGAAGTTGGGAGTGAGCATGTGCTGATACAGTGCATTGCCATACCCACCACATGATGAACCAGGGACCCCCGAGTAGAGCCATGCAACAGGTGACACCTAAGCACCACACAGGAACAGTGTAAGATTTTTCACAGTGGTGGCTGGAGTGCCAGTCCTGCCACCAACCCCCAAGTTTTCCATGCCAGTTGGAGGACCTGCCCACAGGGCTGGATGCAGATTAACGTCTTACCCACAATGGAGCAATTGCAGGTTAATGGTGGAGGCCCAGTGCTGTAGAGTCACTTCTGAAGTTTATGGGATTCGAACTGGCAACCTTCTGATTGCTGGTGCAGATCCCTAGACTTCAGAGCCACCACTCCACCATATAGGATAGAAACCAGGAAACACTTCTTTACACACTTCTTCTTCTTCTTTTGGCTGCTCTGGTTAATGGTTGCCACAGCAGACCATCTTGTTCCATATCTTCGTGTCCTCGTCATCTTGCTCTGTTACAACCCATCACCTGCATGTCCTCTCACACCACATCCATAAACCTTCTCGTAGGCCAGCGGTTCTCAAACTGTGTGTCCCAAAGTAACAAGAATGGGGGGCGAAAATGTTGCCATATGTGGCGTAATTTCGCTATTCGTCGGAAAATTTTAAACTTGTAGCGGTGTATCGGCAGCAAAAAAATATAGGAATAAATTTTATTAGGGTTTCAAAAAAAACGTTAGGGGGGCGCAATTAAAACTGTTATGAAAACTCAGGTTGCAAATACTTAAAGGTTGAGAAACGCTGTCTTAGCCTTCCTCTTCTCCTCTTACCTAGCAGCTCTATCCCTATCACCGTTCTCGCCAATATACCCCTCATTTCTCCTCTGCACATGTCCAAACCAATGCCCTCTCGCCTCTCTGACTTTGTCTCCCAAACGTCCAACCTGAGCTGACCCTCTAATGTCCTCATTTCTAATCCTGTCCATCCTTGTCACACACCCAATGCAATTCTTAGCATCTTTAACTCTGCCACCTCAGCTCTGAATTCAAACACAAACATTAGCATTTTGCCTTTAATCCACATTACCTTTTCATCTGCTGAAATTGGAGATTTTTGAAAGCTCTCCCAGAGTCTTATACTGGTATAAATGCCGACTCAGTGTCATAATATGGACAGGAGAAAATGGAGAGCCTTGAACAACGCAGACTTTAATTCCACTCTCATTTGCTTGTGCTTTGTGTGTGGCTCTTCCCTGACTGGGATGCCACTCATTACAATATCTCATACCCTGATTGGCCACGTTTCACAGAAAAAAGACACATTCCTCCACCATGGACATAGAGGAGTTGCTTTCTATGGCACTTGTTATGTCGCTTCCCTAAATAGCATTTTGAACAATTTGAGCACTGCATACATTGAGAGGAGTCAGATGAGGTGGCCCGGTCATCTGATCAGGATACCTCCTGGACGCCTCCCTGGTGAGGTGTTCCGGGCACGTCTAACCAGGAGGAGGCCCCGGGGAAGACCCAGGACCCGCTGGAGGGACTATGTTTTCCAGCTGGCCTGGGAATGCCTCGGGATTCCCCCAGAAGAGCTAGAAGAAGTGGCCGGGGAGAGGGAAGTCTGGGCATCTCTGCTCAAGCTGCTGCCCCTGTGACCCGATCTTGGATAAGCGGAAGAGGATGGATGGATGGATGGATGGATGGATGGATGGATGGATGGATGGATGGATGGATGGATGGATGGATGGATGGATGGATGGACACTGCATATATTTATCGAGTACTATGATTTTGTGGTAAATCCCGTGAGCAGAGACGTTAAGATCTGTTAAAGAATTTCTCCACTGATGTGCATACGCCCAACATAGGCAAACCGCTATGTCATGTGTTCTTGGTTATTTTAGGCGGACGTGGAGTTAATTTTATAAATGATGTGAATGTGCCAGTGTAGACTATTCTATAACATTTCGTTCATTATTTACCACTTTGATGCTGATCTTTCTGTTCATAAAATAGGTCATTACGATAGCAATTGACATGAAGAATTCATAATTAAATTGCACAATTCCGGCATTTGAGGGTTCCTCTAGAGCAGTGGTTTGGACCGCGGACCAAAGGTGGGCTGTGACAGGGAATATGGTGGGCCGTGCTAAAGTCTTAAATCAGTACCAAAATTAGACAAAAAGTCAGAGGAAACAAGAAAATAATCCGCATTTTTTTACACATTGTTAGCGGCAGACCGTACGTACAGATGCAGGCTGCAGGACTTTAGGGCTTAGAGATGCTTTGTTTAATTTAGTTATTTTAGTACTTTAGTTCTGAATTAACCGGTTTGTGCACAAGATCAATTAGCAGAGCTGTCTAGCGATCGCACATTACAAACCAAATTTGATGATCCTGCTACGGATATCTCTTCCTTTTGGTGCATAGTTTCGCTTGAATATCCGTTGTTATCAGCACTAGCGATGAAAGCTCATATACCTTTTTCAACAACTTATTTGTGCGAGGTTTCATTTTCTGCATCGACTGCCATGAAAACAAAATATCGGTCAAGAATGAACGTGGAGGATGATCTTTGAGTGTGTTTATCAAAAATTTCAGCCAGAATTGACATGCTATGTAAGCCCAAACAGCATCATCTTTGACAACTTTACTAACGCAAATGAAAATAAAACAAACCAGATAATAATTATCATTGTCTCTCTATTTATTATTGTATTTGTGTAGCAAGCAATGAGCAACTAAACATGTAAAGAAAAAATGACGTAATACTGTATATTAGTAATATTTACCCCCAATTACTAAATGCATGAGCAATAAACTATAGGGCAGCGAAGGCTAACATGTGGGCTGCAAAAATGTTTCAATTGTTAATGTGGACCTTGCATAAACAGGGCCTGAGAACCACTGCTCTAGAGTACCTCTTTCTCTTATACGATTTGAATTAAAAACTGATCAGCACATCATCATCTCATAACAGGCTTAGGTTTCAAGTTTGGTATTTTTCCGTCCAGCTGATTTAGCTCTAGACTGTCCTCAAGAAACTGCGACACACAGACCGACACACACCCTTCATCAAAATATCGGTATCAGAGGACCATAAAATGTCGAGATCCATCCAAAACCAGAGATCGACATTTTTGATGAATCTAAACCTTTGGCTCCTCCCCACAGAAGACAGGTTATGGTGGGGGGGAGCAAAAAATGTTGTTGCTAAAGATCCTTGATCCCTGATTTTCGTATAAAAGTAACATTTTAAAATGAAAAAGTGGTACTACGGACATAGCCAAAAGTTGTGGAAAACTGGGGCAAACTGCTTTCATCTGGAGCTGAAATGAAGTCCATGACAGCTGTTTTAAAAAAGTATCTGGATGGTGTGAAGAAATTAAACACAAGAGAGACAGATTAAGGGTTCGGGGTGCATCCCCATATACTGTCTGTGGTCCGGGTATTCAGTAGACACTGATACAGACGGTCAATTTTGTATTAAACAGATGACAACCAAGAAAAGGTAGACGGAGCAATTTATGAGTTCTGGATAGGAAGTAGACTAAGGGAATGAGGTGACATGGACACCTGGCAATGGAGGTGACATCATCAACCTGGACCAGAAATGAGGACATCAGAGGGAGAACGGTAGTGAAGTCATCTGGGAAGGACGGCTGGAATGTGAAAGTTCTTTAGGTGTCGGGATGGAGTCTTTTCATGTAGAATTCAAGACGTGGAATGCTTTTGTTCTTCGTGTTTTCTGATGAAGAAAAGAGAAAAGCATTAATATGCTGTCTTAAACCCCCATCCAGCATGCTTTAGCACTCCATCGGGCTCTTTCACTGCCCCCTAATCGCACATGTGTGACAGTGGATATTGGAACAAGTTACCTATTTGCCAAAGGGAGCATAAAAGGCTGATTGTGTTATTTTTCTTTATAAAAGGTATGTTCATGAAGAGAAAGGAACCTCATTAGAAGACAATCTACAATTAAAAGTTAACTTTCATTTCTTTACAATTTGGCACAATCCACTTCATAAGATCTTCAGCAGTCCTGCATGTCAACTGTTTGCCGCCTCAGCAACAGCAGACACTTAGATAAGGGACAGATGTCAGAAGGCCTTGACTAAAGCTGCCAGACTACTCCTTCGATATTAACCAGAAACCGTATTACTGTATCGATATTTTAGGATTGTCCGGGAACTTCGGACCAAACATATGATGAGAGATGAACTAAGCAGACCACACCAGCTCCAAATAAGAGTGGTCTTACAGAGGCCTGAATCTCCTCAAGAACAGTCTCCAGACCTTTGATCTCCTACAAGTTTCTTTTAACTAATTTGTCGGCCCCAACTTGTCCCTTATCATTTATGGATTTGTTTTGAGGTGGCTCCCTGCTGCTTGTGTTTTCAAGAAATGGATCCTTTATTGATTCACTTGTCAATTGAAGTACAAATCCTTGCAAAATGTGTGCACATCATTGATGCGTTCTGTTCTTACTACAATGAGCACTTGTGCATAATCAGCGGGCACATCCGCTTGTCAATTAAAGCCTTCACGTACCCTTCATGCTCTTACCTCACAGCTGTTTGTGATTTCTGTCATTTACACATTTATTTACATAATTATTCATTAGTACAGTGTGCAATCATACATAATCAGTGGGGACATCCGGGTGTCATTTTTTACTTTCTCAGCCTTTTTTCCTATCCTAAGATACTGTAATATTTGTTTGAGAAGGATAGGGTGGCACAGTGGTTAGCCTTACAGATACAGCATCCTGGCTTCGGTCTTGTCTGTGTGGAGATTGTGTGTTCTCCCCCATGTCTTTGTGGTTATTCTCCGCACATCCATTATCCAACCCGCTATATACTAACTACAGGGGTCACGGGGGTCTGCTGGAGACAATCCCAGCCAGCACATGGCGCAGGGCAGGAAACAAACCCTGGACAGCCCGCCACCCAACCGCATTGCACACACACACACACCCACACACACACACACACTAGGGACAATTTAGGATCGCCAATGCACCTGACCTCCATGTCTTTGGACAGTGGGAGGAGACCAGAGCACCCGGAGAAACCCACACAGACACGGGAGAACATGCAAACTCCATGCAGGGAAGACCTGAGAAGCAAACCCGAGTCTCCCAACTGCGAGGCAGCAGCGCTACCACTGCACCACCATCTTCACACATCACCAAATACAAAATTGTTATTGTAGTTAGTGACACCAAATTAGCTCTTTGCTTGTGTCTGTGGGTCCTGCAATGGACCAGTGTGTGCCCCGACCTGATGCTGCCAGTTTGGGCTCTCGCACCTTGTGACTCTCATTTGGATGAAGTGGGCTGAAACTTGTTGTGTTATTAATAGAAGGTGCTTAGCACTGCTGCCTGGCAATCCCACAAGTCCAGGATGCTCAGTGTCGGTGTGAAATTTAAAGGGTCTCCCCATGGTCAAGGAGAATTTCCTCAGATATTTCATGTTTTCCATTGTTCTTCTACATTTCAAATATGTGAAGGTTCAGCTTGATACCGACTCTTCATTGCGCTAAGAATTAATTCAGTTCAGTTAGTTTCATTTTATTTGACATAGTGTTTTTCTTAGATAACACACAAAGAGCTAAATTATTAGTTTATTACAGGAAATGCAATGTTTTTTGAGAGGTATAGGCATATACAGTATACAGTATATACTAGCTGTGCTACCCATCTAAGACAGGTTCAAATCTAAATAATCAATGAAGACCAACGTATAAACATTTGAAGGGCACCATCTATTGGAATATACAGTATTATGCAATGCATGTAGTAAAAAATGCATTGCATGTGTCATTGCAACAGATGGCGCATCACAAATATTTGTAGTCATAAAATGCATTACATGCCCATGATATGCTGGGCAACGGTATTCGAAAAAGCAGAGTTGATGTTTGTGATGTGGTATCTGTTGAAATTACAAATTTAATGCCTGTGTGTTTGTTATGTCCCATCAGGTGTTGTGGAGATAATGTTTGTGATGCACCATTTGTTGGAATGACAAATGCAATTCATATATGTTTGTTATATGTCATTTGGTAGGGGATTCATTAAAGCCGAGTTGATGTCTGTGATGTGGCATCTGTTGAAATGACAAATTTAATGCCTGTGTGTTTGTTATGTCCCCATTTGGTGTTGGGGAGTTAATGTTTGTGATGCACCATCTGTTGGAATGACAAATGCAATGCATATATGTTTGTTATATGTCATTTGGTAGGGGATTCACAAAAGCAGATTTGATGTGTGTGATGCGCCATCTGTTGAAATGACAAATTTAATGCATATGTGTTTGTTATGTGCCGTCTGGTATAGTATTTGTAGAATCAGAGTTAATGTTTGTGATGCACCATCTGTTGGAATGATTAATGTGCATATGTGTTTGTTATATGCCATCTGGTATGGGATTGGAAAAAGCAAAGTTGATGTGTATGATGCACCATCTGTTGGAATGAAAAATGTAATTTATATGTGTTTGCTATGTGCCATTTGGTATGGAATTTGAAAAAACAGAATTAATGTTTATGATGTGCCATCTGTTGGAATGTTAATTGTAATGCATGTTTGTTATGTGCCCTTGGGCATGCAGTTTGTAAAAGCAGTGCTAATGTGTGTGATATGCCAACTGTTGGAATGACAAATGCGATGTATTTTATTACTACAAATTTTTTGTGATGCACCCATCTTTCACTGTAGAGGTGCATAATGATGAACTATATACATAACAGAGGAGAGAGGTTGGGAGCATGCGCTGATTACAGCACCACATGACGAACCACCCGGATTGAGATCCAAGTACAGTCGTGCAATGTTTGACACCTCAGCACCACACTGGTGAGGTTTGTTTACAGTGGCTGGAGTATAACAGAGCTGGTATTAATAAATATTTATTTATTAATAAATGCCTGACCTGAAATAAAAGTTCTGTGATATTTGACAATAAATAAATAATACATATATTAAATATGAGCATAAATAATAATATGTGTCATGGGGAACACTTTAGTTTAGGTAATGGAAAATATGCATCTATTACTTCTTTACTCTTACACAACAAGACCTTAATAAAGGCTTCTTTTGGCTTTCATAACGCTTCTAAAACATCAACATATTAGGTTATTCGACTCTGGGCAGTGTAACCTATGAAAATAAATTCACTTTGGAATGGTCAGAGGTAGTGTTAAATCTTACATATGTCTGCTGATTTTGCATGCTGAAGTATAAGACCTATGAATCCTTCATACTCATTAGTAATTTTTCCAAAATATCAAACGCCATACTGCACAGAAATGAATTACGTATTTACTGAGGCCTTGTAACTGAAATTAAGACTAAATGAAGCCTTTGGTAAGGTCTATATACTACTAGTGGTAGTAAATGAGTAATAGATGCATTTTTGCAGAACTGAAACTAAGGTGTTACGGTGTCATGAAATATATATTTTTATTGCTTAATTTCTTATAAATTTATTTAATTACTTTTTCATGAATAAGCATGGCGGCACGGTGGCGCAGTGGGTAGCGCTGCTGCCTCGCTGTTGGGAGACCTGGGACCTGAGTTCGCTTCCTGGGTCCTCCCTGCGTGGAGTTTGCATGTTCTCCCTGTGTCTGCGTGGGTTTCCTCCGGCGCTCCGGTTTCCTCCCACAGTCCAAAGACATGCAGGTTAGGTGGATTGGCGATTCTAAGTTGTGCTTGGTGTGTTTGTGTGTGTCCTGCGGTGGGTTGGCAACCTGCCTGGGATTGGTTCCTGCCTTGTGCCCTGTGATGGCTGGGATTGGCTCCAGCAGACCCCCGTGACCCCTGTGTTCGGATTCAGCGGGTTGGAAAATGAATGGATGTATAAGCATAGAAATGCATTCGTCAAAGTTGAGAGGGGCGGGCTCTAGCGAGCACTGTTTTGTGATTGGTGAACCGTCCACAGGGCGGACGAATATACTTTGCTTTTCTTGGGAATCTTGCAGATAATTGGTGTTCCGCCTTGCACTACTGCTACATGATTGGCCTATTGGGTAATTACGTGGCTGAGCAGGTGCACCGGGTGGTCCTAATAAGTTGTCGTGCTCCCAGCTAAACAAACTTGCGTGTCTCGGGGAAGTGTACGCGGCGTAGACGTACAAACTCTATAAAGACTAGGATCTGAAGTCAGGTTCCTGGAGATGTAAGAGAGAAGTGACATTCACCTGATATGGGGGCTTCTTCCACTAACTTTTTTTTTTCTTTTTTAATTCAGTCATAAATGTTACACAAATAGTTATGCGCAAATCGTTTAGAATTATGTAAAAACTTGCAGTAAAAAAGTGCCTATTTCTGGAGGCTCCGTTATTCGTGACAGCTTCCTTCAGATCTCGGAGGAGCGCAGCTGCGGATGGCGTTGATATCTTTTGATGCACCCGGCAGTGACAGCGCCACTATACTTCTTCTCCCGAATAGGCGCTATAAGTGATTAAGATTAGAGACTGCAGACTGAGGATTGCGGCTTCACACGCCGCCTGTATCTCCTGGTTCGTGGCAAGTCTGTTCAGATGATACTAAGTCAGTCGCAAAAAAAAAACACTTCTTATTTACCTTGACATTGTCACGAAAGAAGTCTTGTATACTTTTTATTCATTGCTTCATATCATGTTGCAGGTACTTTCAATTCTCAATGTTGTACAAGTAAATAGCTCCTGATGACTCGAAGGCAGCATTCCGTTTTCATTGAAGACCCCCAAACTCCGCCCCTCCCGCCCACTCCAGCTACAGTGTATCTCCGATTTACCCTTGACAAGGTAACAATCATTATGCCATCATGAAGTCGATCAAGGCTCCACTAAGCAAGCCCCATTTCCAGTCCCGCTTTTAATGAGGCCGTATCTCTATGATTTATCGGTGTCCGACTGACTTCTAAATCCCTCTTCAGTTACCGGCCCGTTTAGACAGCCTCGTCCCTCGGCGGCTGAGGGAGTGGAAGAAGAGGCAGGGCTGGGTTCATTTGTATTCTTCTATATCTTTACATTTGTAATAGAATTCCGAAGTTACTTTAGTTTGCATTCACCCCTGTCTCGTCGCAGGTGAAAGCTGTTTTCCAATTCATAAGATACAACCCCATGCACGGGAAAAAAAAAAGAAAGAAAAAGATTGCCGGCAGGCATTGCGTACAGTTTGGTACGCAGCGCTACTTACGGGTGGATTTTAATGACGGTGTCTAGAGGTTACTGCTAGGGATGTGTTACAGCAGTAAGAGCGAACGAACGAGATTAAGATGGGGAGAAAATGAAGGAAAGGAAACCGGGAGACGGCGAAACAGAGTAAAAGAAGTCAAAGATGAAGAAAGGAGCCGGAAGAGGAGGAGGAGGAAGGTTTGAGAGAGAAAGAAGAGAAAGAGGCAAACGGAGAAAAATGAGACGGATAGAAGGAAGAGGGAAGACAGGGCGTGATAGCAGCGAGGAGAAAGTGGCGAGACATTGGCATTCACTTCATGCAGGCACGCTAATGGCTCCTCTGAAGGAGACTTCTGGTAAAGAGGGTCATTAAAGTGTGCAGAATTGAGAAAGTGTCAAAATGCCTCACGGGGTCCGTCACAGCAGGACAGTGGTCCTGAGTGAGAGAGAATATATAACATGCTGAATTTGTCTTCAGACCATTTTGCATTAATGATTTGAAAATCAGCAGATAGTGGTACAGAAAACGGAGACATACTTATGCAGCTGATCAAGCTTTCTCCGAAGTGAATAATACTTTCACGTGTATCAGTATCTCACCAGCTTAATCCTGAGAAGGGTTATGGGAAGCTGGAGCCTCACCCAGTAAATCCTGGACAGGGCACCAGTCCATTTAGGGTGAACACACACACACACACATTCATGAGGGCAAATTTAGCAATGCCACTCTACCTAACCTACATGTCTTTGGAAACCTGAGCACTCCGAGAATGTCCATGCAGACTCCACATAGGGAAAACCCAGGGCACAATCCTAGATCTCCTTACTGCGACCTGTGCCACCCAAGTTAAGTTAATAGGAAATTCTAATTTGACCCCTGCGGTGGGTTGGCACCCTGCCCGGGATTGGTTCCTGCCTTGTGCCCTGTGTTGGCTGGGATTGGCTCCAGCAGACCCCCGTGACCCTGTGTTCGGATTCAGCGGGTTGGATAATGGATGGATGGATGGATAATTTGACCCTCTGTGAGTGTACTTTTCAGTCAACTGGGCACACTGAGTGGTTCGTGCTTTGTGCCCAGTGCTGCCAATGTGGGCTCTCGCTCCCCAGTACTCTGTCTGCTCTGTATTAAACAGGTTTGTCGATTTTATTTTTTTACTAGGGGGCTCTGCCCCCTGCTCGCTTCATTCCACAATCCCCGTGCGGGCCCTACGCGCTCGTCATTTCCCGGATCTGCCGCTTGCGACGAATCGTGCTGTGCTTTAGGATACACACGAATATCAGCTCTGTCATTGATATCTCCGTCTTTTGAAACTATTGTCTCTGACAGTTCGTCACATGTTGGTTTATGATATATGCGAGCGTGATCTTTCGGATTCATTTAGAAATCCAAGGTCAACGTCTTTGTCCGTGTTTTCAGATAAATTTCGTGTAAAGTGCGATACTTTTGGACGTATGGATTTGTATCCATTATTGGCTGTAGAATTTCTAATACGTCCAATGGTTTAACTCTTTCGCTTCTATGTTGCATCGCTTTTCCGTGATCATAACTACAGGGTGGTCCAGATCTAATTATGCAGTTATGCAATTTTAATTACGCTATAACTTCCATCCATGATCCATTTTCTAACCCGCTGAATCCGAACACAGGGTCACGGGGGTCTGCTGGAGCCAGATCCCAGCCAACACAGGGCACAAGTCAGGGAACCAATCCCGGGCAGGGTGCCAACCCACCGCAGGACACACACAAACACACCCACACACCAAGCACACACCTAGGGCCAATTTAGAATCACCAGTCCACCTAACCTGCATGTCTTTGGACTGTGGGAGGAAACCGGAGCGCCCGGAGGAAACCCACGCAGACACGGGAGAACATGCAAACTCCACTTATTAAGTTTATTACATGAAGAATTCACAAAAAAATATTTTTGTTGCCGATAGATGTCAGCACCTGCCCTGCATTCGTTATTGCAAGATATTTCGAACAATTCTTTTGTCTTGCATGTTTTCCTGCATTGCATTAAAAGTTACATAGTTAGATCTGGACCACCCTATATCAACCTGACCGAATTGTGGCTTCTTTGAAATTAAACTTGTAGTAACTTTAATTGTTGCGGGACCACAGATTCTCATAGCGTATGATCCTGAATCGTGTAAATCTACGTTTTGAGCACTGAATGGTGCGAACAGCGAACAGATTATTGTAGATGCGGATATTTTGCCTGTAGTGTTTGTGGATTTCACTTTCACCCAAATAACAACTCTTTCAATTCTCGTGGATAGGCTTCTTCATTGGGAAGAAACACTACTTTTCCTGTTGGCAACACAAATTAGACGATCTACAAGTCTCCGACTTTAAAGCCACACAATATCTACATCCTTCTGTCATATCACCTATGCCCATATATTCAATCTCTTTTCGCTGTTCCGTTATTTCACCGAGTTATAATTACCTTTGTTAGCGCTCATGCGATCTTTACTCTCAGTTTTTTTAGACATTTGAATTTTAGTACTTTCATAATCTCTAACTTGCTCTGCTTGTGTATCTCGCCAACGTTTTTGAACCTCTTTACGATGTTCTACTTTGTCTTCTACTCTTTGTCTTTTATTTCTGCCTCAACATGGAGCTGAGAGCACAGGAACTGTGTCTGACACTAACATTCACACGAATGACAAGCGAGTGCACCGAGGACGTGGTTAAATCTCCTGGCACAAAGTCTCGTCTCGCGGGACTTGATCTCTCTCAAGTCTCATCCCAGGATGTTTTTTATATACTGTAATAGAGAGATATTTAAAGGCTTTTCTTGACCCAGACCTCTCCACTCCACTGCTGTCCCCAACTGACCCTCCACCAGACTATAGAAGTCATCTCATTTTATGACCACAAATGACAATCTACAACACCACCGGTGTCTTAGTGCGCGTCAATCCCCTCAAACCCTCACCACCTCACCCCCCCACCATGTGTGATTCCATCCATTAATTTTCAAGCCTGCTTAAATCACTTATTAGTTGATGGGATGCCAGAGCCTATTCTTTCAGCACTGAGCGCTAGGCAGGAGTCAGTTTCTAGACCAGGATTGAAGACGGCCTCTCATGAAGATGACCACATCAATTTCATTTTCTTACCATTCACTCAAATGCACAAGCGGCCATCTTTGATGAATGCTACCATGCTCTGTGGGTCCTCCAGTCCACTGTGTCACTGGTCTTTCCTCTGTACAGATCTGGCACCTCAGGGCATTGTACAATGGACAGTCTCGCAGCAGACATACTGCTGGCTGGCTAACATGGGTGCTGGTCTGACTGACCAATCCAAAATTTGTTGTGCAAATGGTGATTCAGCTGGTTCTGGTCTGTCCTCAGCCTGAAGATGAACCCCACCCTACTCCACCCTTGTCAGTATGGTGAAGTGGATGGTTTCTGTAGTAATGTGGGTGCAACTACTTACTGTGTTCTTTTGCCTCAATGATAATCTTGGCTTCTTTAAAGGTGGTAGATCAGCCTCCTACTCTTTTGTGGACCCTTCATTTACTACAGTGTCAGTGTTGGTGGCTTTATTGTCTTATACATTGCAGTGGGAAGAAATTGACTGCCGGGTGACTGGGTGACCTCCGCATAGGGAGGTGAGAGTGCTGGACGGGATGTTCAGTTCTTTGTCTCTGGCATAATTTGGGGCCTTCAAGCCAGTTGGGGTGTCTATAAAGAAGACAACATGGCTGGAGGTGTCATGGCTGTTCTTGATATTGGCAGTGCCAATCTGGATGGACATTACTTCAGCATTAAAGTAGAGGCCCATAGTGATTGAAGGCCTTTCTTCTCTGCCTCCTGGGTTCCTGATGAATATTCATTGCTTGCCATCCATTTATACATGTGCCCAGTTGTCTTGACCACTAGCCTGTCTAGATTTATTCCATGGTGTAGGACTTCTAAGGGTTGCCATGGGATGTCATTTTTGCCAATGTCAGGAATGTTCCAGTGTATCAGTGGTACACTCACTTCACTTCATACAGGGTCCTCAAGGTTCTGAAGGGTCTTTCTGGGCTCATCAAAGCTTATCAAAGTTGGACTTGGCATCTGTGACCCATGTCACAATCCCATACTTCATAACTGGCCCTTCTTGGCTTGTGCACAGCTTCTTGAGTATTCCAGCACCTGCATAATGTTCATGTTGACCACGATCTCTGTGCTAAAAGACTCTGGTTTTGGTTTCAACCTCTCTAATATGTGGCTTCAGTGTTAGTCACATGTCAAAGATAAACCCAAGATAGGTTGGTCTCCATTGGTATTGGGTCAGCCTCTTGATCTTCAGAACAACCTTTTGTTCTTTGATGGATAAGCTGAAGAAAGTGTAAGCAGTCTTTTGGGGGTTGATTGTGAGAAGCCTCTTCTTTGTCTAGTGCTCCATAATGCTTACCACTTCTTGAAGCCTATAATTAGCATTGGTCAGTGAGCCTCTTCCCAGTAAACCACCAAGTCTTCAACACAGATGGCCACGGGAACATGTCTGGGGATGTATCTAATGATGACATTTAAGAAGATGAGAAACAACATTAGGCAAAATGAGGAATTCCTGCTTTAAGATTTTCCATATTGATCTACACAAGGAAGATTTAATGATAGCAGGCATCCGAAATTACACATCTTGAGATTGTAGTATTAAACCTTCAGAACACAGGGAGAACATGCTAACAGATGGACATGTAATATTGACATACATGACATTTAATTGTTGCATCTCTCCCTCTTTCTGATGAGTGATCACTTCATATAGCTGTCTGAAACTGCTTTGACAAAGACTGATCTACAGAAACATGGGTGGACTGATAGATTCTGTAGCTAGATCTAACAAGACAGACAGACAGACAGACAGACAGACAGACAGACAGACAGACAGACAGATAGATAGATAGATAGATAGATAGATAGATAGATAGATAGATAGATAGATAGATAGATAGATAGATAGATAGATAGATAGATAGATAGATAGATAGATAGATAGATGATGTGAAAGGTACTATATAACAGATAGATAGATAGATAGATAGATAGATAGATAGATAGATAGATAGATAGATAGATAGATAGATAGATAGATAGATAGATAGATAGATAGATGTGAAAGGCACTATATAACAGTGTGGTGGATTGCCGGCTTTCGATTCCGGTTCTCACCCCCAGGCCGCCAGGAGGAGCTCTCCCAACAGCGTGAACATTCCTCGAGTTCCAGCAGGGCCTCATGGACTATGTAGTTTTTATACGCAGCCCTGCTGGATACCTTGGGGGCCACCAGGAGTCGCTGTAGGAGGACTTGGAGGCTCTTATGTGCCCTATAACCCGGGAGTACGTCATGGTCACGTGACAGGAAGATACAATGTGCTCTCGGGTTGAAGAAAAGGACTGTTTAACCTGACCCGGAAGGGATAAGGAACTGTGGACGGATTGGACAGGAACACCTCTGGGTCAGGGTGTATAAAAGGACGATGGGAAATCCCAGACGTTGAGCTGAGCTGGGTGGAAAGGTGGCAATGCATCTGGGAGTGGAGGATTGGTTATTGATTATTGAATTGTTTATTGATTAGTTGTATGAGTACTGTGGAGTGGAGGGTGCTTTGTGCACTTATTTATAATAATAAAAGTAATATTTGGACTTTTACCTGGTGTCTGACGTCTAGTCTGAGGGTTCAAGGGGTCACGGAGACCTTAATCTGTCACAACAGATAGATAGATAGATAGATAGATAGATAGATAGATAGATAGATAGATAGATAGATAGATAGATAGATAGAGTGCAGGATTTACGTATAAGCTACACAAGCTATAGCTTAGGGCCCCCGCCTTCTTGGGGGCCCCCAAAACAAATTGTCCGAATGAGCAATTGTCATATATACTTAAATATACTACAGCATTATTTGTCCCAATCAGGCCTGGCCTTTAGCATAGGCAAAGTAGGCGACCGCCTAGGGCCCTGGCGTCCAGGGGGCCCCGGATCGACTCCTTGGTCTAATTTTCACACATTTCACAGAGCTTCCAGGGGGCCCCTGGACCCCCCTTTCGCCTAGGGCCCCATAATACCTAAGACCGGGCCTGGATAGATAGATGTGAAAGGCACTATATAACAGATAAATAGATAATTTTTGTTATATCCTATGATAAATGCACAAATGCCAAACCCAACAGTGGCTGAAAGCCGTAGATGTCATGTCGCCATAAATGATGCGTTGCGTTTTTATCTGAGATGACTTTATTCAGTGTGCCTTTGCCCCTAATCATTCCTGAGAAATTATTAAGCAACTATTCATCCATCCATCCATTTTCCAACCCGCTGAATCTGAATACATGGTCACAGGGGTCTGCTGGAGCCAATCCCAGCCAACACAGGGCGCCAACCCACCACAGGACACACACACACACACACACACACACCAAGCACACACTACGGCCAATCTAGAATCGCCAATGCACCTAACCTGCATGTCTTTGAACTGTGGGAGGAAACTAAGCAACTACTATATACGTGTGTGTGTGTGTGTGTGTGTGCGTGTGTGTGCGTGTGTGTGTGTGTGTATGTTTATAAGAGTTTCGTAAGATAACAGAAAGTCCCGTTTCCTCTACGATTTCGCGGTGATGGCCTCGCTGTTTCCAAGGACTACACGCACTCTGCCGCCTGCACTGCGTCTCGGTGTGGCTTACTGTTGACGTCACGGTAAAGGCGGGATTCGTCCTTTATTCTCCGCCAAGCTCTCGCGCCTAGGAAAGGAGTCAAGAACAAGCCGCTTTAACAGTTTTCAGTCTTTTGAATTGTATTAGTGATAATAATAACATAACATGCTACTTCACACTACAGCTCGCTTAATCCAGTTCAGTGCTTCCGATTGTCGTTTTGTTCTTATTATTTCTGTTGCTGATGTTGTTCTTGTTCTCATTGTTCAAACTCTTACAAATACATTCATTTAACTTTGATTGATGCATTCAGCAGCAACGCTTCGCCGCTTTCTGCGGACCAATTGGTGTTTATCTGCAAGAATACACGTCCTTCTGCCGAGTGCTTTTAACACAGAGACGTGGAGCTTTGATTAAGAAGCCGCACGCTAGGTGATGTCTTCACTCTGCTCCTTTGAGTTGCACATAATGGTTTAGTTGAACTGTGCGTCGCTCCACGCCCTTCGACTCTGTATTGTTATATTTGGTTCCGTGGGAGTTCGACGTGGTTTGTTTGCATTTTTTTTTTCTGGTAGTTTCATTCACCAGATGAAGACGCAAATCTGCAATGGGGCTCGTGTAAAACAGCGAAGAACAGAATGGTTAGAGGGCGTGCAGGACCAGGGACAGCAACAGAAACGTTCACGTGCAGCCAGGAGAACGGGAAAGGCTGTTATCAAATTTTTTTTATCGGCTCAGATTTGTTTGGGTTTCTTTTATCCGATTCAGAATTTCGAGGAAAAGAAAGAAAGAAAGAAAGAAAGAAAGAAAGAAAGAAAGAAAGAAAGAAAGAAAGTTCATTCTCCATCTATATATATATACACAGAAGGGCAAAAGAATGTGAGAGAATACCCGGATGCCCAAAAGACACCAACACATTTAGCACGAGAACACGTGAACACGACACAGAAGTCACCTCAGCCTCGACTGAACGAAGCCCAACAGTTGGAAGATCTGTCACCACATTCAAGAATTGGACAGCAGTAACAGTCCTTAATATTACACATCTCTACTCATTTATGCGTGCTTAAATTTATAATGAAATATCAACATCTCATTAAATAGAATTAAATGGCGCGTATAAACCCCTAAACACCGTTAAATATTATTTTTGTAGATTTTAACTGTTTTAATGATCTGTTGTAGATAATATAATATAAAATCCTAAGCCTAAAAGTGCAACGATTTTCTGCAGCGATTTTATGTGACGTTTTAATGTCACGCTTTAAATCGGGCTTATTTTAAAACCTACATATATATATGTTTGGTATCACTCTTTTCAGAATTTATCGAACTTTAATTTGATGTTGTTAGATTTTCAGAATTTTATTCCGTTTTTAAATTATAAACTAAAAAATATCAATAACTCACGCCCTGTGAGACGGAACTTTGTGCCAAGAGATTTAACCACACCCGGGGCTGGAAATAAAAGACCAAGAGTAGGACAGCTGCTGTACAGGCTTTTAAATGTTCGAAGTGCCGCATGCGATGCAGATCACACAGCACGGCAGCAGCAGCAGCAATCCAACAGCTACTCGAGCAAAGAGGAGGTAAAAAAGTGTATTTGTTTCCCATTGTATCACCATTCAAGAGGGGGTTTCGGAGGAGCGACCGCATCTCTGTGGGGTGCGTTCAGCCCCCCTCTTCACAATGCGAGTGGCAGAGATGTGAAGTGGCTGGCGCATAGCGCAAGCGGTTTGGTTGGTGAGCGAAGTGAGCAGGGGGCGAATCCCCAAGTATAATATATCCATCCATCCATTATCCAACCCGCTATATCCTAACACAGGGTCACAGGGATCTGCTGAAGCCAATTTCAGCTGGCACAGGAACATATCCTGGGCAGGGCACCAGCCCACAGACGCACACACTAGGGACAATTTAGAATCGCCAATACACCTAACCTGAATGTCTTTGGACTGTGGGAGGAAACCGGAGCACCCGGATGAAACCCACACAGACATGGGGAGAACATGCAAACTCCACGCAGGGAGGACCTGGGAAGTGAATCCGGGTCTCCTAACTGTGAGGCAGCAGCGCTACCCACTGCGCCACAATGCCGCCCAAATATAATATAATATAATATAATATAATATAATATAATATAATATAATATAATATAATATAATATAATATAATATAATCTATATATATAAAATCCCTATGTGCGTCCAGGTGTCTGTGTGGGTGTCTTCTGATGAAGTGCGCATGCGTGGGGCACGGTGTGACGCGCGATATTACTATCAGAGAAAGTTAGAGGCGTTTTACGGAAATACAAACCAGTATTACTGCGAGAGGAAGTTAAAGGTACACAATACAGTGACGCATATTACAGCCACATACAAGCCAGTATTACTGTCAGAGGAGATTAAAGGCATATTACCGACGCGCACGCCTGTATTACCGCCAGAGAAAATTAAAGGTATATTACGGACGTACAAGCCAGCGGACGTACAAGACGGTATCCTTCAATAAGGGCGCGCTCAAAAAGGCGAGCCTCAAAAGGGCGACCTCAATTGGGCACAGAGAATAAAGGCGCGCGTAAATAAAGATCTGCACCTTTGTTGCTCTTCACATATTCCAGAGCCATTTGAACTAAATTATCTACGAATGCCTTTATTCGCCGCGCTCAGTTGAGGTCGCCCTTTTGAAGCTCGCCTTTTTGTGCGCGCCCTTATTGAATAGAGCCGTACAAGACAGTATTACTGTCACAGAAAATTAAAGACACACAATACACGGCGGTAGCCCACGAAGAACGGTCAGCTCAGCAAGTAAACATCAACAAAAGAAAGGCTGAAAGAAAGAAAAATACGACCAACAAAAAGAATGAGGTCGAAGTCCCTTGCCATTTAATATAGACTGTTCCTACTAATGTTTATGCACTACTGTTCTAGCGCCCGTTACTGTAACGGGCTAAATGACTAGTATAATATAAAACAATATAGGTACTTTTCTATTATCGTGATGCAAAACGGAAAACTTACGACTAGTCATGTAATAGGAATTTTAAGATTAGGCACCCAAAGAGGACATTAACATTAGTGACCTATAGGTAGCTATGCTCAACCCCCACTAACTTTAAGGTCAGTATTTGTAGTTGGGGTAGGCCAGTCTTTGCATCATGTTAAAGGAAAAGTACCATAATATAATATAATATCAATCAATTAATTAATTAGCAATGTAAAATGCTAAGATCTGTCCGTCTGTCACACTATAACTCCTGGACTACTCAACCTTGACCTTGGTCTTGATCAGGTGTCAAGTGCAGAACACGGAATGCAAGAAAGACAAAGACAGAGAAATGCACACAACTGGGGGTCCTTGTGTAACTACGGGGGCTAGACTGATGAGCGTGAAGTGTGGGATGCCGATTGCACAACCCAACCCAAGTGATTAAGTATCTACTTGGAAGTGAATAAGTACACTCTTTAAAAATAAAGTGTTTTTTTTGGGGTGATGGCATAGGGGAAGAAAGTAACCATCCACAAGAAAGTTCTAGAAAGAACCTTTTATATATTTAGATCTGTAACAGGCTCCATAAAGAGTACATCCTTAAAAACAATGATTCTTTACTGGCATTTTAAGATTCTTTTACTGGGTGGTGTGGTTCCTTGTAGAGCAGCCCGTTTCATTCTGGGTTGGGTTCTTTGCATATATGAAGTTGGTTCATTCTGCTTTGAAAAACTTCCTAATATGTAGAAAAAAACTGAAATCATTAATGTATGGTAGTAGCTAGCAGGACACTCACAGATTAATAAAACATGCACTTAGTCCGAGTTATTGTATGTAGGAGAGTCCCCTAAACATTAGGAACCAGTTGGTATTTCACAAATCTATCTCCACCTATTCATAGCTACAGTATTTACTGTATAGAGTCTATTACTGATCCAAATAAATAAGATTCTTTCTGGAACCTTCATGTTTTTTTTTTTTTTTTGGAAACCAAAAATGGTTCCCCTAAGGCATTACACTGGAGAAACACTCTAGCACCTTGATTTTTAAGAGTGTAGATGATAACAAATTTGTAAAATACCTGTGGATTCCTGATTTAAGAAGGACTCTCTCTGAACTCAGTAACTCAGGCTATAATCTCAGGGTTTTTTGTTGTTAGTATAGCCTATACATTAAATATTTTGGTTTTGACCATAAGATTCCTTACAAAGCCCAAAGAACCAATTTCATAAGCCAAGAAGCCTTCCCAGAATTAAATTATCCTGTGTCAAGCAATGCCTCCACGAGGAACCACACAACTGAGTAAAGTGCCATTAAAAAATCGTTATCACGAAAAAGTAGCTGCGAATAAGAAGCGAACTTCGGCCCTGCGTTTCATCCATGAAAGTGGCCCTCTTGGTTTAGTGCGGGTGGCCATTCGAGCGTGCCCTGCGTGCCACTATTTTATGATGTTCCAGTTCACTTGCGCGTGAACACATACTGGGAGAAGCGGATTCAAAAAATGGATTGGCATAACATCTTAACCATTCATTTTAAATATACATCTGTTCTCGTCGTTGGCATAGACGAGAGTGAAAGGCAGATATTGTGATGAGGACCCCGTTGCGTTTACACCGCTGCACCCTGTGTTATTTATCTGCCTGAGTGTCGCACTTGGGTGTAGAGCACAGTCTAGCGAAGAGCGCACTGTTTTGCGCAGGCGCAGTGACGCCGTCTCAGTGGGTCTATTAGTTTTGCAGTACCGACCATGTGCAGAATCACCATAATCCAACTCCGTATTTTGATATTTCCAATTTAAAGCTTTCATTTCAGCGAATTATTTTCTTGCGCTGGTTGTCTAGGCTGCAGACGTAATCGTGAGGCGAATCTTTATAAATAAGCTGCTCATGAAACAGGTAGAAGTAGTACTTTGGGGACCCTTAAATTTCAGCTTGACAGTTTTCATGAAAAAGATAGGAGAATAAAGATTGACGGGCGGTGCTGAGCTGAACGATCTCATATTATCAAAATGTGTCCGCTGTTCTTGTATTTTAAGGACCATTGGTTCATTCAGCAAATGATATAAGACAGCACAGAAGCGATGGATTAACGTGTAAAGCTGAAAGGTCAAACGGGCCGTAAATAAAACGATTTTTACAATACCGGTTTCCATTATTTTTAACCCTGTTGGTTAAAGCGTATTTGCCACAGATTTGAATGAACGCAGGTTTGGCTACGGAGAAAAGAAACACGCGTGGTGAGAAGTGCGGCGAGTCACGTGTGTTGGTGGAGCTCTGACCACGTGCAGGAGGACCATCCGAAGTCAGTTCCTGGACGGGAGCGCCATAGGTGGGACGAAGCCTCGCTTGCCCTGCAATAATAGTGGTCTGTGTATGGTGTACTTTGCTTTTATAGGTATACAGTCTTTTGCTTCGTGTGTACAGTATAGCACTGGTTTGAACATAAATTGCATTTGGACCGCGTATAAAATATACGATTTTGCACCTAAACAATACGGCATTGTGTATGCACTTCATTGTTTTGTGTGCCGTTGTGTCCGCACACCGTGCGTTTATCTTGTATTAGTTTATGTGATTATAATATAGGTGAACGTGTTGGTTTGCGTTTAAATGCGTATAAACTACACGACCAAGTGTCCGATGCAGGAGTTTACTGACGGTTTAGGTTTAAAATAAAACACCACGTGCGTTATTCGGCCACCGTCCTAAACACAAATATGGCTTGTTAGACCGAAGTTTCATATTAGATTAGATTAACTACACTGTAGGCGGCAGGGTGGCGCAGTGGGTAGTGCTGCTGCCTCGCAGTTAGGAGACCCGGGTTCGCTTCTCGGTTTCCTCCCACAGTCCAAAGATCCTACATTGTCCCTGGGGTTGGGCGCCCTGCCCAGGGGTTTGTTTCCTGCCTTGCGGCCTGTGCTGGCTGGGATTGGCTCCAGCAGACCCCGTGACCCTGTAGTTAGGAATTAGCGGGTTGGATAATGGATGGGGGCGGCACAGTGGGTAGTGCTGCTGCCTCGCAGTTGGGAGACCTGGGGACCTGGGTTCACCTCCCGGGTCCTCCCTGCGTGGAGTTTTGCATGTTCTCCCCGTGTCTGCGTGGGTTTCCTCCGGGCTCTCCGGTTTCCTCCCACAGTCCAAAGACATGCAGGTTAGGTGGATTAGCGATTCTAAATTGGCCCTAGTGTGTGCTTGGTGTGTGGGTGTGTTTGTGTGTGTGTTCTGCGGTGGGTTGGCACCCCTGCCCGGGATTGGTTCCCTGCCTTGTGCCCCTGTGTTGGCTGGGATTGGCTCCAGCAGACCCCCGTGACCCTGTGTTCGGATTCAATGGGTTGGAAAATGGATGGATAAAGGATGGATGGATAAATGCACTTTATTAATCCCAAAGGGACACTTAGATGCATATAGCATCATATATTCTGTTGTGCTTGTCCCCTCATTCTTATGCCTAATTTTAAAAATGTGCATAACCCACTTTCAGAATTATGGTGGACCCATCCTGGCAGCCATAGGCTGAAAAGCAGGAAACGGACCTGGAGAGGGCGCCAGCTACTACTGGGTATTTACACACCTGGATAGGGTACCAGCAACTTCTGGGCACTTATTCATCTGGAGAGGGCACCAGTTGCCGCAGGGTACTTACACACCTGGGCACCAACTACTGCTGGGCACTTATTCACCTGGAGAGGGCACCAGAGAGCACTGGGCATTTATACACCTGGGCACCAACTACTGCTGGGCACTTACCTGGAGAGGGCACCAGGGACAACTGGCCATTATGCACCTGGATAGGGCGCTGGCTACTGCTGGGCAATTACTCAGCTGGAGAGGGCATCAGTTACTGCCTGGCATTTACCCACCTGGGTGCCATTTACTACTTGGCACTTACTCACATGGAGAAGGTGCCAGTTACCACTGGGCATTTACGCACCTGGGTGTCAGCTACTGCTGCCCACTTGCTCTCCTGGAGAGGGTGCCATCTACTGCTGCCCACTTACTTGCCTGGAGAGGGCACACCTGGATACACTCTTAAAATCAATGGTTCCTTAATGGCACTTTACTTGGTTGTGTATTTCCATCCCTTGACAAAGAACCATTTCATTTCGGCAAGGTGTCCTTGCATGTTAAACTGGTTCTTGGGCTTTAAAAGGGGTCCTACTGTGAAGTGGACAAAACAGAAATCTTTAAGGTATAGAAGGCTACCTAACAGTATGTGAGAAGATCAAGAGAACTTGTGCTAAGCCTGTGTTATTGTATGCAGAAAGCATCCTTTTAAAATCTGGATCCCACTGGGATTTCACAAATCTGTTATCATCTCTTCATAGCTATTTATAATAAATAAAGAGACTTTCTAGAACCTTCATGCGAATGGCTCTTTTGAGAAGGAAAAAATGGTTCCCTTCTAGCATCGCTCTAAAGAAACAGATTGCATCTTTATTTTTAAGAGTGCAGGGTGCCAGCTACAGCTGAGTCCTTCTACACCTGGAAAGGGAACTAACTACCTCTGGGCACATCTGCTCCTTGCCACCAGCTACCAGTGGGCACTTCCACACCTGGAAATAATGCCAGCTACCATTTGGAATTTAGGCACCTGGAAAGGATGCCAGTTACTGCTGGGCATTTACACACCTGGAGAAGGGTGCCAGTTACAGCTGGGCATTTATACACCTGAAGAATGCCAGCCACTGCTGGGCATTTATACACCTGGACAGAGTAGCAGCTACCACTGGGCACTTCTACATCTGATAGGGTACCAGATACAGCTGGGCACTATTTCACTTGGATAGGGTGCCAGCTACCACTGGGCATTTATTGCCCACTCCCACACTCACAAATTTGGAATGTCTAACTGCCATGACCTGCAGTCTTTCAGGATTGTGGGAGGAAAGCCCCAGGGACTCGAGGAGAACATGAGGAGAAAGTTTATAAGTCCCCAAACTGTGAGACAGGGAGATTTGAATCAGCGCGCAGCTGGACTTCCATAATGCAATAATCTTCAGGAGAATACGGCACAGGACTCGGCTGTTAGCTCACTGAGCCACCCTGTTTGCATTGGGATCAGCTTCTTGAACACAAAACGACCCGCGGCTGCTTGAGAAGACACGCTGCTGGAACGCCACCAAAGAAATGGCCAGCTTCATTGGAAAAATCGTAATACAGTAATTATATGGGTTTTGCTAGCTTTTAATAACAAATGATGCATTAGAGTCAGCATTAATTTGATCAACAATGAAGTAGTAGGTCTGCCATTGTAGGCCCATTTCATAAGAGGCAGGGCGACCGAAACACCTATGAGACATATGGGCATATGGTACATTCATCCTTCCATCCATAATTACATTCATAAATATGTACATGTGGTACACTGTACATCATATATAAATTCATCCATGCATGCATATTTGTTGATTCCTCCATCCATACTGTAAATATGTACGTGCAGGACCTACTGTGCATGCACACATACAGTACATTAACACGTATGTATCTGTACAAGCTGTATATTGATCATTACACTTTCTTGTGTACATGCATACCCACATAAATACATACATGCAGCCTGTAAGATCACACACACACACACACACAGAGTTTTCAAAAATTCACATGCAAAATATAACTCCGATCCCCCCTTTTTATCTCGCAGAAAACCACACTCCGGTGCGGCTCAGCGATGCAATTACGTTCACAGAATGATAAATGCTTTTGATTGAAATGTCCTCAGCTGAACGATGAAGAGTCCCAATTTCTCCAGTTCACCACTGCGTTTATCCCACCGCTTGCATGCCATGTCCCCCAGGCAGCCGGCGCTTTTGCTGGCACACGGGGTCACATTCACTTCCAGTGACATGCATTATCATCCCACTCCAATGGCACGCTCTCATTCGAGTAGACACTTGCTCATTCATAAGACGTTATTCGGGGAGCGCGGGCCGCTCACGTGGGTTCTCAACAGTCGCTCCAAGTCACCCGCACGTACCACGCGTGTCGCGAGCTTTTAACGCAAACGCCGTCTCTCGCCCACATTTCGTTATCCTCCCGAGAAGTGACGCGCACGGGTCCTTTATCACAGCCAGGGTTCACTATTCAAAATAATCACGTAGCAGTGTCTTTTTTTTATTGAATATCCTTTATTTTATCTATCCATCCATTCATCTGTTTTCCTTCCCTGCTTATCCAGGGCAGGGTCGCAGGGCAGCGGGAGCCAACACCAGCAACCATAGGCTGGAGGCAGGAACAACAACCTTAACGGAGCGCCAGTACATTTATGTGAAATAAAATAAAGCATACATATAATACATATTCACAGGTACAGATAGATAGATATGAAAGAAGCTATATTATTAGATAGATGAATGGGTGTGAAAGACGCAATATTGATAAAATGTGCAATGTTTGACAGATAGCCACTGCAGATCTGAAAGATATAATTTAACAGATAGATGTAAAAGGCACTATATAGGGGATCGATAGACATAATGCTTTTAGGTAAATGGATGAGAGGATGTGAAATTAGACAGACAATGTTCAACAGATAAATATTCTAGATCTGAAAGACATGAAAGGCACTATATTATGGATAGACAGATGTGAAAGGCACTATGCTATTAGATAAATGGACGAATGGATGTGAAAGAAGCTATAGTAGACGTATTGATGGAAGGCACAATGTTTGACAGATGGACACTGCAGATCTGAAAGACAGCATTTAATAGATAGATGTGAAAGGCACTATATAACAGATAGATATTAAACTGTACTACTACTACAAAGACTTTATATTAGATGTATCGACTGAACACACAAGTTTTTGACAAATAACCACTGTAAATTTGAAAGGCAGTAGTTAATAGATGTGAAAGGCACTATACAATAAATAGACACGTGAAAGTCACTAGGCAGTTAGATAGGTGGATGAATGGATTAAAAGACACAATATTAGATGTATTGATGGAATGCACAATGTTTGACAGATAGCTACTGTAGATATGAAAGGCAGCATTTAATGGATGTGAAAGGCACTATATAATATACAGACAGACAATATTATTAGAGAAATGGATGAATGAATGTGAAATGCACTATATTATTAGAAGGATGAATGGTTTTGAATGACATTATATTAAATATACTGACTGAAAGCACAATGTTTGACAAATAGCTACTGTAAATTTGAAAGGCATTATATAATAAATGTGAAAGACACTACACTGTTAGAAAAATGGAAGAATGGATGTGAAAGAAACAATATTAGATATATTGATGAAATGCGCAATGTTTGACAGATAGCTACTGTAAATATGAAAGGCAGCATGTAATAGATAGTTCTCAAAGGCACTATATAATGAATATATAGGCAATAACTTTAGATAAATGAATGGATGTGAATGACGCAAAATAATAATAAAATAATAAGTTAATGTTCTCCCCGTGTCTGCGTGGGTTTCCTCCGGGCGCTCCGGTTTCCTCCCATAGTCCACAGACATGCAGGTTAGGTGCATTGGCGATCCTAAATTGTCCCTGGTGTGTGTGTGTGTGTGTGTGCCCTGCGGTGGGCTGGCGCCCTGCCCGGGGTTTGTTTCCTGCCTTGCGCCCTGTGTTGGCTGGGATTGGCTCCAGCAGAACCCCGTGACCCTGTAGCTGGGATATAGCGGGTTGGATAATGGATGGATGGATAATAAGTTACATTTACTGAGCGCTTTTCACAAACCCAAGGTCGCTTTACATACAGAGTAAAAAAAAAATTACACAGATGGCAAAAGTTCGTAGAAAAAGAAAGTTTTCAGTTGAGATATAAAAGTGCAGAAAGAGGAGCAATCTCGGAGAGACTGAGGAAGAGAGTTCCAGAGTTGAGGGGCTATAACACTGCAGGACCTGCCTTCCAAGGTGGAGAGTCTGGTAGATGGGTGAATGGATGTGAAAGACGTTATTTTAGATACATTGATGAAATGTTCAGTGTTTGACTCGACACTGTAGACAGGAAAGGCAGCGTTTAATAGTTTTTATTTGTGAAAAGCACTATATAATAGACAGGCATAATACTATTAGATATGTGGATGGATGAATGGATGTCAACGACATTAAGTATTGATTGAATGCGCACAATATTTGGCAAATAACTACTGTAAATATGAAAGGCAGTATTAATAGATGTGCAAGGCACTATATAATGGATACATATAGCTCCCGATGGCAACGCTTGTGGTGTGAACGTGGAGATCCTCAACCGCTCGTAGCGTCCACCTATTCTAGTGAGCGCTTCTTCGGCAGGCGTCTCATGCGAACTCCTGTCGGCCCTGAAAACACCGCACATTCCCATTGCCCGTGCAAGTTGAGAATACAAACAAACGTGAAGCGCCGCAGTGGCCGTCACAGCTGTTGTCTCACAATTCAGCGAGCCTACAGCGGCAGTATTGTGCGCGTGACCTCCGTTCTTAAACCGTAACAGGTGTTCACGACTCTAAACAGGCCGAGTGAGAGTGAACGGCGGTTGTGCACTGGATGTGTCCCACGATCGACTGGCACGCCATTCAGCGATCGGTGATTGGTCTCCGCCTGGATAAGTGCCAGCTCCCAGCTTCCAGCTCCCCGGAATTTGAATTAAGCAATGGGGTAAAGCTGATAGAAACTGTGAGCTGTCGCTTTAGAAAATGTGTGAATGCATACGGTTGGTAGGCTACATTACACTGGATTGGTGTCAGCTATTGTTAGGATGTGTGCCCCAGGGTGAAGTGGGGATGGCATTAGAGAGTGTAGTAGATGGGGAGCAGACGTGCTTATTAATAACTATTCGGAAGAAAAAGTATTGTATAACGGAATAAAGTAGCATTTATGTAACAGTCGAAAGAGACTCAGTACAAGGGTGAGAGCGATAGCAGCGAAAAGGTTAATGATCTAAACTCCCGTTTTCTACAAAAATCCAACAGAAATAAATCGGCTTAGAGGACAGAAATAGAGAGGAAGGGTTTGGAAGCCAGGATAGGATTAAGGCAAATTCTGCAAGATACAGCGAGAGCGAGAGTGGCAGAGTGAGTGAGTGAGAGAGAGAGCGAGCGAGCGAGCGCGTGCACGAGAGAGAGAGAGAGAGAGAGCGAGAGAAAGAGAGCGAGCGAGCGAGCGAGTGCGCGCGGTGTAGGAGGGGGAGCGGAGCAGAGAGTGAAGCGCCTGGATTTTTCATCCAAATCTGTGTGTCTGGTTTGCTATCCTGCAGCAATGCGAGATGGAAGCGGACTAACGGAAGAAACCTGCATCTGAGCGATAGCTTCGTTGCTTTTGATTCATCTTTACAAAAGAATTTCCTGCCGTTCTTTTTGTTTCTTTTTTCCTTCAATCCGAGCGACTTTCAGCCGTTAACCTTACTGCATCTGCTCTCGCCTGCGCTGCTTTGGCTCTTTTACTGAATGACTGTTTCTCTTATTTTTAAATCTTACCATGCGCTGCCAGTGTGGTCCAGCTGATCGGCTCTGTTTGGAATGGCCGGGGACACGCAAACAGGCTTTGGGGAACCTTTAAAGACCGATGGAATTTGGGAATATTGACCAAATATTAGGAAGATGAGCACCTTATCTCTGTGTTTCCTTCTGTGCGCCGATCTCTTGGACTTAGCGCTGGGTGAGTAGATGGTCTGTTTTATTCACTTTTTTCCGTCTTTTTGGCTAATGTTTTGACGGTTTTTTTCTCTTCCTGAATATCGGATTGGCTTAAAAAAATAATAAAACGAGACAAGACGCCCAGCAGATTTGTGCAATAAACCTCACTGGAGTTTTCTATTGCAGTCTTTATAATTGTTTTCTTTCTTTTATTAAGCGGGTTTCCTCTGCGATTGTCCAGCCTTGTTTTTGTTTGAATTCGCTCACTGAAGGGCAGGTGGGAGTGCATTGCTTTGGCAAGAACCTATCTGCAACTTTCCCCCCTCTAGCTCAGGTGTCAGCGCATGTAAGACTAGATAACCGTTAGCGCAAGGAATTGAAAGAAATAAAGAAAGAAATAAAAAAAGAAAGACAGAGAGAGAGAGAGAGAGAGCTGGACCGAACGACCAGTGTCCGATGATATCTGCCAGTCGTTTAGGAATCTCGACGCGAGCGCATCTTCGCTTGGAGACATTTCTTTAGTGCAACATGACTTGTGCAAGGGGAAGCCGTCGGTCAGTAAGCTGCACTTGAGGGGGACAGAGGCGCATTGTTATTTTAGACGAAGTGCGAGGCTATCCGTGCTGGGGGGCGTCTGCCTGAGCCACGTGGTCATGAAAGTGTGTAAAATGGGATCTATGAGGTCGAATGGCTGTGGCTGTTCGGACTTGTTAATGTCAAGGTATGGGGCTCAGGTGTTTGTCTGATCGAAGTAATACCAAATGATTCTAAATGCATGCGCATTTTATTTATGTAACGTTTTATTTATTTCCAAGAATCCTGCCTTTTAACCTGTTACCAGTCAGCTTGAAGCCCCGAGCAGAATTTGTGTGCAAATGTGTGCTCCCGCACGTGTGTGTGTGTGTGCGTGAGTGTGAGCCCCAGCGAGCGAACTGGCGGGCTGTGCTACCTCTGTTGCTGCATCGACTTCGCCTTACGTGCAATCGGCAGAACACAAAAAAAAGAAAGAAAAGCGGCGAAGTCAACAGGTAAAACGAGAGCCGTTTCCTTTATGCAGTTTAGCCCCCTGCGTTTAAGATTATGTAAATAAATCCCAAGTAGTTTGTGAACTGCCCACGCACATTAATGGTTTCACGCTACTGCCAAAGCGACAGCTGACAGGGACACAAAAAGCCCACTGTCCGCACTGCGCGACTCCACAAGTCAGCACGGTTAGTCATTCCTTTCTGTCTTTTGAACCGGCGCCATCTGTCCCCCAATCTACCAATAATGTTTATTTCAAATAATTTGTAAGTATAATTTTAGCTGGTTAGTTTTTGAGGGAAAAAAAGTCCTAGTGTTTAGTGGTAATAAACCCATTTTTTTATTTCCAGAGAAGCGCAGCTTGACTTTAAACTGTTAGCGCTTTGCTTGTTAACGCATCGGGTCTCCCTAGCGCAGTATTTAAAAGTGACACCAGCATATACCGTGTCTCTCGATTTGCTTACAAGTTCTATATTTTCGAGTAAAGAAAAAAAAAATGCTTTGAAAGATGCAGCTTGTAAGTCAGTTAAAGCTTTCTGCAGAATTTCTACACCACCGCTCGGAGGTTGCCGGCTGCTGGTTACTTTGATATTTCATTGCAAGCAGCCACGCTGCTTCTTCATGTTAATGGTGGCAGGCTATTCATCGTTAGTGTAATAGGGTGGAGAACAAAGTGGTCCTTGGAATCTGTTCATTGGGAAATGTCATAGGAAAGAGTAATGACATACTGTATGTGAATCGGTTTTATTTCATTTGTATAAGCACAAGTGTGTGCATGAGTGAGTCTGTGGTGGACTGATGCCTGCAGGATTAGAGCTGTGGTCTTCCTTGCACCCAGTGCTCTTTGGATATGTTCTTGTCCCGTATGGTCCTAAAATTAACTGAGTTTGAGAATAATATGACCTGATATTCTATGATATGATAGTGTGTGAATGAACTTCATGATGGACTGGTGCCCAGATTCAGGGCTATTTTCTTCTTTGGACCCTGTGCTCTTAGGGTAATCTTTTGTCTTCTATGGTCCTCAAATGAACTGAGTTTGAGAATAATATGACATGATATTGTATGATATGATAGCGTGTGAATGGACGTCATGATGGACTGGTGTACAGATTCAGGGCTGTGTTCGTCCTTGCACTCAGTGCTCTTAGGACAAGCTTTTGTCCTGTATGGTCCTAAAATTAACTGAGTTTGTGAACAGTATGATAAGATACAATATGAGTGTGTGAGCAGAATCCATGATGGACTGGTGCCTGGATCAGAACTGTAGTTTTCCTTCTACCTATCACTCTTAGGGTAAGCTCTTGTCACATATTGCCCTAAATTTAACTTAGTTTGAGAATGATAGGATATGGTGTGGCATGATATGATATATGATATGAATTTGTGCATGTGTGGACTCCCAAAGTGGTCATCGGAATTTGTTCCTTTCTGAAATGTCATAGTAATAACATATGGGAATCAGTTTTATTTCATTTGTATATGCACATGTGTGTGCATGAGTGAGTCTGTGGTGGACTGATGCCTGCAGGATTAGAGCTGTGGTCTTCCTTGCACCCAGTGCTCTTTGAATATGTTCTTGTCCCGTATGGTCCTAAAATTAACTGAGTTTGAGAATAATATGACCTGATATTCTATGATATGATAGTGTGTGAATGAACTTCATGATAGACTGGTGCCCAGATTCAGGGCTATTTTCTTCCTTGGACCCTGTGCTCTTAGGGTAATCTTTTGTCTTCTATGGTCCTCAAATGAACTGAGTTTGAGAATAATATGACATGATATTGTATGATATGATAGCGTGTGAATGGACGTCATGATGGACTGGTGTACAGATTCAGGGCTGTGTTCGTCCTTGCACTCAGTGCTCTTAGGACAAGCTTTTGTCCTGTATGGTCCTAAAATTAACTGAGTTTGTGAACAGTATGATAAGATACAATATGAGTGTGTGAGCAGAATCCATGATGGACTGGTGCCTGGATCAGAACTGTAGTTTTCCTTGGACCCATCACTCTTAGGATAAGCTTTTGTCCCGTATGGCCCTGACATGATATTGTATGATATGATAGCGTGTGAATGGACTTCATGATGGACTGGTGTACAGATTCAGGGCTGTTTTCTTCCTTGCACTCTGTACGCTCTTGTCACATATGGCCATAAATTTAACTGAGTTTGAGAATGATAGGATATGGTGTGGCATGATATGATATATGATATGAATTTGTGCATGTGTGGACCCCCAAAGTGTTCATTGAAATTTGTTCCTTTCTGAAATGTCATAGTAATAACACATGAGTATCGGTTTTATTTCATTTGTATACGCACAAGTGTGTGCATGAGTGAGTCTGTGGTGGACTGATGCCTGCAGGATTAGAGCTGTGGTCTTCCATGCACCCAGTGCTCTTTGGATATGTTCTTGTCCCGTGTGGTTCTAAAATGAACTGAGTTTGAGAATGGTATGATAAGATAGAATATGAGTGTGTGAGTAGAATCCATCATAGACTGGTGCCTGGATCAGTGCTGTGGTCTTCCTTACACCCATCACTCTTAGAATAAGCTTTTGTCCCATATGGCCCTAAATGTAACTGAGTTTGAGAATTATGTAACATGACATTGCATGATATGATCTGGACTCCATGATGGACTGCTGTCCAGGTTCAGGGCTGTTTTCTTCCTTGCACTCTGTGCTCTTAGGATAAGCTCTTGTCACATATGGCCCTAAATTTAACTGAGTTTGAGAATGATAGGTTATGGTGTGGCTGATATGATATATGATATGAATTTGTGCATGTGTGGACCCCCAAAGTGGTCATCGGAATTTGTTTCCTTTCTGAAATGTCATAGTAATAACATATGGGAATTGGTTTTATTTCATTTGTATACACGCACAAGAGTGTGCATGAGTGGGGGCTGTGGTGGGCTGGTGCCTGGATCAGCACTATGGTCTTCCTTGCACCCAGTGCTCTTAAGATAAGCTTTTGTCCTATGTGGTCCTAAAAGGAGCTGAGTTTGGGAATAATATGACATGATATTCTATGATATGATAATGTGTGAATGGACTCCATGATGGACTGGCGCCCAGATTCAGGGCTATTTTCTTCCTTGAACCCTGTGCTCTTAGGATAAGCTTTTTGTCGTCTATGGTCCTCAAATGAACTGAGTTTGAGAATAATATGACATGATATTGTATGATATGATAGCGTGTGAATGGACTTCATGATGGACTGGTGTACTGATTCAGGGCTGTGTTCGTCCTTGCACCCAGTGCTCTTAGGATAAGCTTTTATCCTGTATGGTCCTAAAATTAACTGAGTTTGAGAACAGTATGATAAGATACAATATGAGTGTGTGAGCAGAATCCATGATGGACTGGTGCCTGGATCAGAACTGTAGTTTTCCTTGCCCCCATCACTCTTAGGATAAGCTTTTGTCCCGTATGGCCCTAAATGTAACTGAGTTTGAGAATAATGTAACATGACATTGCATGATATGATCTGGACTCCATGATGGACTGCTGTCCAGGTTCAGGGCTGTTTTCTTCCTTGCACTCTGTGCTCTTAGGTTAAGCTCTTGTCACATATGGCCCTAAATTTAACTGAGTTTGAGAATGATAGGATATGGTGTGGCATGATATGATATATGATATGAATTTGTGCATGTGTGGACCCCCAAAGTGGTCATCGGAATTTGTTTCCTTTCTGAAATGTCATAATAATAACATATGGGAATCGGTTTTATTTCATTTGTATACGCACAAGTGTGTGCATGAGTGGGGGCTGTGGTGGGCTGGTGCCTGGATCAGCACTATGGTCTTCCTTGCACCCAGTGCTCTTAGGGCAAGATTTTGTCTGGTAAGGTCCTTAAATGAACTGAGCTAGAGAATAATGTGATATGATATGAGTGTGTAAGTGGATTCCATGATGGACTGGTACTCGGATTCAGGGCTGTTTTCTTCCTGACCACTCTGTGCTCTTAGGGTAAGCTATTGTCCCATATGGCCCTAATTTATTTGAGAATGATATGATATAATATGGTATGGTATATGATAAATACGATTTGAATGTGTGCACGAGTGGACCCCAAAATGACCCGTGCCAAAGTGGTCTTTGGAATTTGTTCCTTTCTGAAATGTCATAGGAAATAGCAATGGTACATGTAAATCAGTTTTATTTAATTCATACACACAAATGTGTGCTTGAGTGGGGCCTGTGGTGGACTGGTGCCTGGATCAAGGCTGTGGTCTTCCTGGTACCCTGTGTTCTTAGGGTAAGCTCTTGTCGACTATGGCCCTAAATTTAACTGAGTTAAGAATTATATGGTGTGGCATGATATGATATGCATTTGTGCATGTGTGGACCCCCATGATGGACTGGGGCCGAAGTGATCATCGGAATTTGTTCTTTTCTGAAATGTCATAGGAAATAGCAATGGCATATGTATATCAGTTTTATTTCATTTATACACATAAGTGTGTGCATGAGCGGGGCTTGTGGTAGGCTGGTGCCTGGATCAAGGCTGTGGTCTTCCTTGCACCCAGTGCTCTTAGGGTAAGCTTTTGTCCGGTAAGGTCCTAAAATGAACTGAGCTGAAGAACAGTGTGATATGATATGAACGTTGTGAGTGGACTCCATGACGGACTGGTGCCCGTATTCAGGGCTGTTTTCTTCCTGACAATCCTGTGCTCTTAGGGTAAGCTATTTGTCCCATACGACCCTAAATTTATTTGAGAATGATATGATATGGTATGGTATATGATATACGATTTGAATGTGTGCATGAGTGGACCCCATAATGACAGGTGCCAAAGTGGTCTTTGCAATTTGTTCACTTCTGGAATGTCATAGGAAATAGTAATCGCATATGGGAATCGGGGCCATCTTAACACATGGGCATGCTGGGCAGATGCCAGGGGGCCCCAGAAGCATAGGGTCCCCATCTAATCTATGTATGTTGTGACTTGCTGAGTGGTTGTGTAGGTTAGGGGCGCCAGTGCACTGCTTTGCTTGGGGGCTTATAATGCTGTTAAGATGGCCCTAATGGGAACTGGTGTTATTTCATTTGTTCTCACAAGTGTGTGCATGAGTGGACCCCATGATGGACTGGCGCCTGGATTCATGGCTGTTTTCTCTCTTGTATCCTGTGCTCTTAGGATAAGTTGTCCAGTATGGTCCTAAAATGAACCGAGTTTGAGAACAGTAAGATTTGATGAGAGTGTGTGATTAGGCCCCATGGTGGACTGGTGCCTGGATCAGGGCTGTTTTCTTCCTTGCACCCTGTGCTGTTAGGGTAAAAACACTTGTCCCATATGGCCCTAAATTTACTGGAGAGTGATATGCTATGATATATAATATATGATATGAATGTGTGCATGAGTGGACCCCATGATGACTGGTGCCAAAGTGGTTATTAGAATCTGTTCATTCTGAAATGTCTTAAGAAAGAGTAATGGCTAATATGAATTGCTGTTAATTCATTTCGTGTTTGAGAATGACATGAAATCACATAAGGTCATTTCATTTCATATCATATCATCATTATATATGCTATGATATATAATATATGATATGAATGTGTGCAAGAGTGGACCCCATGATGAACTGGTGCCTGAATCAGGCCTGTTTTCTTCTTTGCTCCCTGCCCTCTTAGAATAAGCTGTTGTCCTATATGGCCCTAAACTAAATTGAGTTTGAGAATAATATGATATTATATGAGAACAAGTATGGCTGAGTATGTTAGATGGCCCAGTGATGGACTTGTACCATTTAGCCATTAGCCCAGTGCCGCACGGATAGGCTCAGCTCCCTCGTTGGATTGAACATGATTAACAATGATGAGGTGTTTTAAGGTGCAAAACAATCTGAGTGTGGGTGTGTGCGAGAGTGAGCTAGGGAGAAAGTCTATCACCCCCTCTTCTCTTTACATGGGATAGGAGGTTTAGAGAATGATATAATATATGTGTGAATGTCATTGTGGGGGAGTGCATGAGGTGGCCCAGAGATAGACCGATGCCCTGAAAATGGCTGCTTCCTGCCATTGTGCCCACTGACAGGCTCCACCACTTAATGAGACAGAGCAGGTTTAAGAATGATGTAATGTTTTATAGTGTGATATGATCCGAGTGTGAGTGCGATCAAATATGGTGTCCTGATCATGGCTGTTTCCTTCATTGTCCTCAGTGCTGCAGGGCTTTGTTTGCTCTACAACTTCAATAAACTAAGTGGGTTTAAGGATGATGTGGATTTTTATAATACAATATGATCCGAGGGCGGCATGGCGGCACAGTAGCACTGCTGCCTCACAGTTAGGAGACCCGGGTTCGCTTCCCGGGTCCTCCCTGCGTGGAGTTTGCATGTTCTCCCCGTGTCTGCGTGGGTTTCCTCCGGGCGCTCTGGTTTCCTCCCACAGTCCAAAGACATGCAGGTTAGGTGGATTGGCGATTCTAAATTGGCCCTAGTGTGTGCTTGGTGTGTGGGTGTGTTTGTGTGTGTCCTGCGGTGTGTTGGCACCCTGCCCCGGATTGGTTCCTGCCTTGTGCCCTGTGTTGGCTGGGATTGGCTCCAGCAGACCCCCATGACCCTGTGTTCGGATACAGCGGATTGGAAATGGATGGATGGATGGTTTAAGAACGATGTGGATTTTTATAATACAATATGATCCGAGTGTTAGTGCGATCAAATATGTTTGTCCTGATCATGGCTGTTACCTTCATTGCCCTCAGTGCTGCAGGGCTTTGCTCTACAACTTCAATAAACTAAGTGGGTTTAAGGATGATGTGGATTTTTATAATACTATATGATCCGAGGGCGGCATGGTGGCGCAGTGGTAGCACTGCTGCCTCGCAGTTAGGAGACCCGGCTTCACTTCCCAAGTCCTTCCTGTGTGGAGTTTGCATGTTCTCCCCGTGTCTGATGGCTGCTGGTGCCCTGCCCGGGGTTTGTTTCCTGCCTTGCGTCCTGTGTTGGTTGGGATTGGCTCCAGCAGACCCCCGTGACCCTGTAGTCAGGATATATAGCGGGTTGGATAATGGATGGATGAATAGATGGAATATGATCCGAGTGTGAGTGCGATCAAATATGGTGTCTTGTTCATGACTGTTACCTTCATTGCCGTCAGTGCTGCAGGGCTTCAATAAACTAAGTGGGTTTAAGAATGATGTCAATTTTTATAATACAATATGATCTGAGGGCGGCACAGTGGTAGCACTGCTGCCTCACAGTTAGGAGACACTAACTGTCCTCGCTGCGTGTGCTTTACATGTTCTCCCCGTGTCTGCGTGGGTTTCCTCCGCTCCGGGTACTCCGGTTTCCTCCCACAGTCCAATGACATGTAGGTTAGGTGCACTGGCGATCCTAAATTGTCCTTGGTGTGTGTGCCCTGCGGTGGGATGGCGCCCTGCCTGGGGTTTGTTTCCTGCCTCGCGTTGGCTGGGATTGGCTCCAGCAGACTCCAGTGACCCTGTAGTTAGGATATAGCGGGTTGGAGAATGGATGGATGGAATATGATCTGAGTGTGAGTGCGATCAAATATGGTGTCCTGTTCATGGCTGTTTCTTTCATTGCCTTCAGTGCTGCAGGGCTTTGCTCTACAACTTCAATAAACTGAGTGGGTTTAAGAACGATGTGGATTTTTATAATACAATATGATCCAAGTGTGAATGTGTGCAATAGTGGTCAATGTGATGGTCTGAAAGCATTTCTTATGCCAAGTGCTGCAGGAAAAGCCTCCAGTCCCCCTATGAAAATAATGGGATAGGACAATGATACATGGTATGATATGAGTGTGCCCGGTGATGGACTGGTGTCCCATCCATTGCTGTTTCCTGCCTTTGCACCCAGTGCTGTGAGGACAGGCTCCACAATTTCAGTGCACTACATTTAAGAATGATGTGATGTTTCAACATACAGTATGATCGGAGTGGGAGTGTGTGTGCCAAGAGGATGCCATGCGATAGAACTGGAACCTTTTCCAGGTTGTGTTTCTGCCCTGCGTCAAGTGCTCCAGTTCCCCTCTACCTTTAATGGGATCGGAGGTTTTGTATGTGCGACTGTGAGCGTCGGTGTGCACGTGAGTGGGCCGTGCTGCCCTGTACAGGATTTGATAGTAATCCCCAGCCCCCCAAATCCTTGAAATGGATGAGGTAGACTCTTAATGCTATGTTAGTGTAACCATTCCCTTTTTTATTTCTTGTTCTTTGACAGTCAGTATGAAGGCACTGGATGAGAATCTGTGTGTGTGTTGGTTGGTAAAAGTCTTCACTGCTGATTCACTGGATGGTCTTGAGTGACTCCTTTAAATGGCCTGTGCTCAAATTGTTAAAATGTATGTACAAGAAACTGGGCTCTAGTTTGGTAGTGTAAAGTAACAAATTAGTTTATATACTAGAATACTATTATATACCATATATATATATTATATTAGAGTGGCGCAGTGGGTAGCGCTGCTGCCTTGCAGTTAGGAGACTTGGGTTCGCTTCCCAGGTCCTCCCTGTGTGGAGTTTGCATGTTCTCCCCGTGTCTGCGTGGGTTCCCTCCAGGCACTCCGGTTTAATCCCACGGTCCAAAGACATGCAGGTTAGGTGCATTGGCGATCCTAAATTGTCCCTAGTGGGTGCTTGGTGTGTATGTATGTGTGCGTGTGCGCCCTGAGGTGGGCTGGCGCCCTGTCCAGGGTTTGTTTCCTGCCTTGCACCCTGTGTTGGCTGGGATTGGCTCCAGCAGACCCCCGTGTCCCTGTAGTTAGGATATAGCGGGTTGGATAATGGATGGATAGATATTATATTTTATACTATACTGCTGTTGCTCAGGGCGACACGGTGGCGCAGTGGGTAGCACTGCTGCCTCGCAGTTGGGTGATCTGGGGACCTGGGTTCGCTTCCCGGGTCCTCCCTGCGTGGAGTTTGCATGTTCTCCCCGTGTCTGCGTGGGTTTCCTCCGGGCGCTCCGGTTTCCTCCCACAGTCCAAAGACATGCAGGTTAGGTGGATTGGCGATTCTAAATTGGCCGTAGTGTGTGCTTGGTGTGTTTGTGTGTGTCCTGCGGTGGGTTGGCACCCTGCCCTGGATTGGTTCCTGCCTTGTGCCCTGTGTTGGCTGGGATTGGCTCCAGCAGACCCCCGTGACCCTGTGTTCGGATTCAGCGGGTTGGAAAATGGATGGATGATGTTGCTTAGTATAGAAAGACAATATAAAACATTTACTAACCAGCCATAGAATGATGCGCCCACTAACTTCCAGAATCCCAATTTAAATGATATGAGGTTTTAAGTTGTGCTTCACGTGTTGGCCGTCATGTCATTGATAGCAATGACAAGTCAGGAAGTTTCACGTAGTGCCGGGTGCAGTTGGAAAACACTAAACGTGTAAATAGTGGTGGGAAATAAATGACAACACGGAGCGAGACACAAGAGAAATGCATCATGCAAGCGTTTTTTAAAATTCTTGAGCACAATAACGGATTACTTCATAAAGAGGTGTTTGAAGTTGACTTTAAAAATCGCTGAAGCATGTCTTGATCCGGTATGATGAATTTTATGTTGCTTTACTTAGAAGTATTATGATGATGAGGGAACTGCAGCTTAAAATTATTCATAAGAAGCTGAAAAAAAAGACACTTGTATAGCAGTTAGGAAAAATGAAATATTCAAGAGATGAACCTTAACATTGTAATATAGTTATGTTTAACATATGTATTGTGTGATGGGCAGCCACGACCATTACCTGGCCGGGGCACCAACAGAATATGAGGACCAGGAGAGAGAGAATCAGATGAGGCAATACCTCCCCTGGGACACTAGAGGGCAGCCTTCCTGGGTGGCTGTGGCACCACAGATTCCTGCAGGGCATGCTGGGAGCTGGAGAGGTACAGCCCTGTTGGGTTCCATGGGGGCCGCCAGGGGGAGCTGCAGAGCCCTATAACGGACTTCGACCACACCTGGGGGTGATTCCAGGTAATCTTGATGAGCCACCTGGGACCTATAAAATCACTTAATGGCCTGAGTCGGGAGGAAGTGGACGAAGCTTGTGAGGAGGAGGAAGGACTGTGGTGCAGTATGGACTGTGCTGTGCTTTGGGGTAGCGAAGAAGAAACGCTTCCCCGACTGTAAAGAAAACATGTGCTGAAACGTGTCCTGCCTGCCTGTGTCGGGTTGGGGCTTCTGTACGCACCCAGGACTTTACAATTGCTTAACTAGAGGCTTTCACACGTGTAGATTCTAAATTGGATATTACTTTCCAGATTAGTTTTGAAAACAGTCTTATTTTTGTATTTACTGTGACGCCTTACTGAATTTGGTGACGTGCCTGCTATTGTTCTGCCAATGACCTCATGGGATGTGATGTATAAACGGGATGACATGATCACTTCTCCGTATCGCTTGGTGAATAATTCAAACTTGGTAATCATATTAGTGAACATTTTTGTTTTCCAAGTAGGACTAACGGCAAAATTTTTGTTAAATATTGTTAGGGCCTCCCTTTTGACTTTGAATCATGATTTCATCTTGTCCCTTCAGTTCATCTGTCTCAATTTCTCTTTTTGGTTTTTGCCCCTTTTGACTTTGTTTCTGGGGTGGCACAGTGGGTAGCACTGCTGCCTCACAGTTAGGAGACCCGGGTTCGCTTCCCGGGTCCTCCCTGCGTGGAGTTTGCATGTTCTCCCTGTGTCTCTGTGGGTTTCCTCTCACAGTCCAAAGACATGCAGGTTAGGTGCATTGGCGATCCTAAATTGTCCCTGGTGTGTGCCCTGTGGTGGGCTGGCGCCCTGCCCAGGGATTTGTTCCTGCCTTGTGCCCTGTGCTGGCTGGGATTGGCTCCAGCAGACCTTTGGGACCCTGTGTTAGGATATAGCGGGTTGGAGAATGACTGACTAACTGACTGACTTTGTTTCTTGTCTCAGAAAGGTGTCTCCCAGCTCTGTTGCTTCACACAAGAATTGTTGGACACCCTGCGTGTTTATAACAAACATAATATAATATTCTCAAACCTTCATACTCCAATTTAGAATCATATTGACCTTTGCACCAGAGCAGGCTATTTATTTCACTTTAGAAATATTCTGGTATTTGTGCAGTTCAAGGACTGCACATCTTCCAATCCTGTTCAATTTTTGAAGGCCTCAGTCCTGCCAACTACACCACAATGGAAGAATGACATTCTGTTTATGTAATTTAGAACATTTTACTGATGTTTATGGTAATTCATGGCGCAGTGCTAGCATATCGTCTCATCTCGCTCATGTGTTGTCCTGCCGACTATACCATAATGGAAAAATAAATTTTTTTGTTCATTTAATTTAGAAAAAAGTCAGTTCACTTTACATGGAGCAACTCAGAAACGTCTTTGGATCTGATAGAATCCTATTTCGTTATGCCTTTGGCTGTGTCAGGACCTTTGAGTGATTGTCCCCCTACCCGTTAACTCAGTCCTGGTGGATTAGGGGGAAATGGCCTTTGGATATACTGTAGCTGCTAGTCAGAGTCTCATAATTGTAAAACCATTGGGCTTAACTGGTTTAACATAGAGCTGTTTGCTAGAGAAAGATCAATTGCTAGCAATTTTAGAAGGAGTAGGATCAGAAATAGAGATGCTATCAAGAAAGTTGGATCAAAAATATTTTCTCGGATTATTGTTATCGTTATAAGCTGTCCACTTTAAAAATGTGTTTGTATTAAAATACATTTTCTAAGCAAAATTGTTCTTGGAAATGTAGGCTTCTATTACTGTCAACCGCTATGTTTATGCTTCCGGTCACCAAGAAACTGTTCCTGGTTCCTATGGAATGTGATTCGACATCGGCAAAATGCCTTGAATAAACTGTCGACCAGTATTTATTATCCATCTTTTGATTAGAAACAATCACATGTGTGAGTTGTTCTCTTGAATTTCTAGTTTTCAACCATACTGTTATCACTCTATCTTGGATCATTGGTTATAAGTTTGATCTTTTAGGCTTCAACTTCAGGCAGAATCATTGAATTTGTTAGAAAAAGGTTGTGATATCCACAATCTCGGATGAGGAAAAGTCATCACAAGCAACTATTTAATCCTTCCTGCAACTTCTGAGGCCCAATGGGACTAAGATAATGGCCACATCCTATTTTAAGACAAAACCTCCTCAGAAATGTTGAAAATAATTTTCCAAACTGACATTATATTCCTTATACTCAAAATCCATGTATGGGAACAAAATATCCATGAAAACCATAATCTTACAAAAAAAAAAAAAAAAAAGAATAACTGTTTAATAACAAGAGAGTTGTAATGAAAATGTGTAGATCATAAATAAAATTACTGAAGTGCATCATGGTACATTATTAGAAGTTTAATTTGAGCTTTGCATAGACTCTTGGTTTATGTATTACAGTGAGCAAATGTTCATTTGGTGTCATATTGAAGCCGTGTACAGTGCAGCGCACAAAAGGGAACAGAAACTCAGAGTAAGCCCGGTGGGCCTGCTGATTTCTGAGCTGAATCATACTTTTTTTAATTATACAGCACAATAAAAGACTATTTATTAGAATGTCTATTAAAGGTTAATTTCAGAATTTACCCAAGCATACCATATTGCAAAATGATCTGCTTATAGGAGTGTTAAAGTCCATTTTTGCAATTAATGGTTTAAGAGAAAAAGGCATATGCCTAAACTCCTAACGCCCAGGTTAAATTCAAATTATTGTAGCTTGTCTCGCTTCATGCAAATACACACACACACACACACACACTGTAGAGAATGAGAGTTCCTATCCAAAAGACAATGTTTCAAATCGGTATGACCAGGGTGGTCTGGTGGCTTAGGAATTAAACTTCCCACCACAATGCCTCAGGTTTATAACCTTCATTTTCTCACTTTACACTAAAGGTAATGGAAATGGCAGAAAGAGCTCAGCAGTCAGCTAGCTGAAGCCGATACCCTGGACGTGTTTTAGAGCCGACTGGATGACCCTGTGTTAGGATATAGCGGGTTGGACAATGACTGACTGACTGACTGACTGGATGAGATCTTGAGATCCTGTGACTGCTAGTGAACCAGATGGGTTGGAAGGAATTGACGGGCTCCTTGTTGCTTTTTCATGGATTCAGCCTGGCATTGAATTCCCGTCCTTCTCACTACATGCAGGGAGCTGGAATGTTCTTCCCTTGTCGTGCATGAGTTTACCCCCACATTTCCAAGATAAACTGTTATATATTGTTTCACTCAGTATGTGTTCCCTGGTTTATGTTTATTATCCTTTTTTTTGTTTATTCTTAAGTAGCATTGTTCATGCTGAGATTATTTAACTTTCGTTAACATTTTTCTATTTATTACTAGCTGTCCCCCACGGCTCTGCCCACGTAGTAGTGAAACAGGACAAAATCAATTAAAAAAAAATATAATTATGGCCAAGCGGAAGGTAGGTACACTCCAACGTCAAACATTGGCACTGAATCTGATCATGTTCAGCTCTGATGGGAGAGAGTCCCCCATGTGGGGAGAAAAACATGTGGCCGTGATATCTCTGGCAATGAGCAGCTACCCTCTAAAACACACATAGCTGTGATCTCTCTCTCTCTCAGAAATGTCAAACGTTACTCCTTAATAATCTCTAGATGATAATGTCTGCTGAACAGACAGGTATCGCTAGCTAAGAGGAGGCAAGGTACACTTCAACAGGTGGTGAGAGGTAGAGCGACTCGAACGGAGGCTGGCGTGTGAGTGAGGAAGGCACTGCCCCCTCCCCTCGACCCTCAGTGTCTCTATTGGATTCGTGCAATTAAATTGGGAGGAGGAGGACAAAGCTGCCTGGGAGGAGTGGAGGAAGAGGAGTGATTTTTGGGATGTTTTTGATTTCTGTGTGCTCTGTGTGTCAGGTCAGCGCCAACCAAGCACTTCTGCCACTATATATATATATATATATATATATATATATATATATATATATATATATATATATATATATATATATATATATATAATGTAGAGGATGGCCAGGGTCCATGCCTGGCCAAGACGTCCCTTCTACTTATATTCCGAGGGAGCAGCCATGGACTCCTCAATACCTCCCTCAGGACGCTTGGTGGCAGCCACCCTTGTTAAAGATGCCTCAGTTTCCCACAGGGTTTCATGGGAGATGGAGTTCTTCCCAACCCTGTGGGGAGCTGGGATGGCCGCCAGGGGGCGAGGCAGAGATAGTTAAGCCCAGCCGGTCTAGTCATGGGCCCCACACGGGAATGCAATTGGGAACAGGTGAGCAACTACCAGGAGCACTCTCGGGAGGGCCATAAAAAAAGCCAGCAACCACCACTCAGGGCCAGAATCAGGAGGAAGAGGATGAGGTGCCTGAGAGGAGTGGTGGTGCCAACGGAAGGATTGCTGTCATTATAAAGAGGTACTTTGGGACTGTGTTATACCTGTGGGGTTCACGGGGAAGACGTGCCCCACAGGTGAAGAAAAAGTATTATTTGTGTTGATTGTGTTAAGTGCTTGTGGGACAGTGTTGGGCCTGTGGGACACGGGGAAGACGTGCCCCATGGCTGAAGAGAAAATAAAAAGATTTGTGTACAATTTATACGTGCCTCAGTGTGAATCTGTGCCAGGTCGGACGCTTATATAGCGCCTTATTCACAATATATATATATATATATATATATATATATATATATATATATATATATATACACACACGTATATATATAGTGGACGCTAGAGGCGCTGTTGCCCTGTGAAACCCACCAGACAGACGTCCAAGACACACTTGTAAAAAGCACCAAGAAGAATCTTTAATAATTTCTTCAATAAGTGCACAAAGCACCACACACGCCACAATTCTCCAATAATCAATAATAATAAACGATAATCAAAACCACAACAATCCTTCACTCTGATCAGCTTAGTCACCCAACCTCCCAACTCCGGCTCTCCTTGCTGGGTCTTCACCAGTCCTTTAAATAGTCCATGACCCAGAAGTGTTCCTCCTGGGTTAAACGCCACATCATCCTTCTCAAGTAGCCTGGAAGTACTGCGGGCTTCCGTCCTTGTGACTCCAAAGTACTTCCGGGTTGTCGTAACAGTAGTAGTCCCCTGGTTCTTTGTGAGCTCCCCCTGGCAGCACCCACGGCACCCAACAGGGCTGAGGAAATGGACTCCACATCCCAGAATACTTTGCGGGAATCAGGGGAACTGTTGCTGTCCAGGGGAGCTGCCTCCTAGCGTCCCGGGGGAGGCAGTGTCCTGAAAAGGCTGTCTTCTTCCACTGTTTTATTTCAGGGACGTCCTGACCGGACTGAACCACTGGCTATCCATCACAATAATATATATATACTAGCCATCTCCTGTGGATCCATTCACGTAGTAGTGAAACAGCACAGCAAGGAGGGCCCTGCCCGGCTCCCCACTCCTAATCCCTCAGCCTCTGTCTCGGATTAGCACGAATATATCTCTCCAGCAAGTGAACTATGATACTTAGCACGATGAGAGAAGTTGCAAAGTCAACCGGAATGTTCAAGCAAATTATAGGAAAAAACCCAATCTAAATCCGTTAAGTAGTTCTCTCGTAAAAAGTGGGCAGACATACAGACAGACAGAAGTTAGATTTTATATATAGAGAGATAGATAGCTAGATAGATTGAGTATTAATGTACTGTATGTTCTCTTATATTGCTTGTTTTTTGTGGGTGGAACCCTAAGAGACGGGGCTACCATCCCGTCACTGCTGAGGGGACTGTCCTTACTCAATGTATTCCAGGCTGAGATTCGGTCCCTTTAGGGGGTTCAGACACTGCTCACGTGGGGTCGTGGCAACTCAACGTGCCACACTGTTCCACAACACCGTTTGCTTAAAGCTCAGCAGACAGCAGCCATTCAGGGCCAATGGACCTTCACAGATGGGAAAGCAGTGGTGGAGCCGCAGAGGTAGCCGTCTCCCAGGTTACGTCCACATTATTATGTTTTCACTTAAGGACACAGACATTAGTCCCTGCTTTCCCCTTTCATATACAGTACCCCCAAAATTTTTAACCTCCAGAAATGGAGACTTTTTATATGAGGGGCATTCAGAAAGTTTCCACCCTTTTATATTTTCATTGGAAACGGTGAAAGGTGGGTGGTGTAGTAGTTGTTCGTGTCTGAGAGTGTCATGAGACTGGGAAAATTGCATCGCAAAGGAACGTGATTATGTAGAAAAGGGATGTAATTTGTTTTTGAAATTCTTAATAAATAGAGATCAAAAAGTTTCCGCACTTTTTTTTTGAACGACCCTCGTATTTTTCAAATTGTTGGTCCAATGTTGCAGTGTGTGTGGGTGAAATTGGAGAGGTTTAGAAATGCAGACTCTAAGTGTGCTCTGATTGGTTTGTGCTTATTCTGTGACCTTTTCCCTGATTGGATCCAGCTCATTATAGTGTCTCATCTCTGATTGGTCACCCTTCATGGAAGGAAACCATACTTCAACAGAGCAGACATGAAAGATTTGCCTTCCATGGCACGTTCTGTGTTGCTTTTGTGTACATATCTAAATTGCATTGTGTACAGCTTGTACCCTGCATACATTTGTGCAATAAATCCCGTGGCTGCAGGTGTAACCATCCCTTCATGGAGGACACTTCCTCTTCCTAATTCCACAGATATGTGCATGCTCAGTGTCGGCTACTTCATATGTATTTTCGCTTGTTTTAGTGTGGGTGGAGATACTTTCGTAAAATAATTTGAAAACGTTAGCATGGACAAAATATTTCTGCTTAAAAATGCATTTTGAAAGGAAGTCTTAATTTTGTGGAAATAGCCTTAGATAACTTCCTTCCTGTATTGATAGCACAAACAGCATTCCAGATCCCAGATCTCAGCCTTGAGACTCTCCAACAACTCTTCAGAATCGGTTATCAAATTAAATTTTGGTCTCTACGGTACTCAGAGCTTTGCTAAGTTGGACTGCAGGTCTTCTCCTCATCCCACTGCTAACACCAATTTAACACCGGCGTCAGATGCCAGGGGACTCTTCATCTTTGATTTGACTTGATTTGATATATTTTGTTAATCTCTGAGGGGAATTAGTCTTTTTGCATGAACTTTGGGGATCAGACCACTGGGTCAGCCATTGTAAAACATCCCCGGAGCAATTTTTCAGCTCAAGGGCCCTGCAGAGTAGGATGCCTTCTGCCAGTAATGGGATTTGAACCGGCAACCTTCCAGATACCCATGCCTTTACAGCACTCTTTTAGGTAGCTTGCTATCCTTAGAAAGACATCTGTTGTTGTTGCATTAGTTAGAATTTGTTGGCGACTTTAGATGGCCTGACATTTTTACATCGAATCTGCTTATTTGCATGATGGAATGCCAGCTCAGTCTGGTGGTTGCTCATTACCCAGGCTGATTCAGCTTGTCAGCCTCATTACAATACTAAAATATTGCGCCCCATCATAGGTCATACAAAAAAAAAAAAAGAATAATTATAATATAAATGCTATTCTAATGCACCAAAGATGAGCCTGCTAGGTTAACACGTCACTCCAAACCAAACCTCCATGAGAGAGCGAGCGTGAATGAGTAGGAGATGGCACCCCTGTGTAGGGCCAGAAGGTGGGATAGGCTTGGATGGAATGAATGGATGAATGGACAGATGGTCATTCTGCAGATCAGAAGCCATTGCCATCCAGCTTCTCCACACGGCTTGTAGAAGCAACAGTTAAAATCATGTAAGTAGGAGACTGCTTTTTGTGACTGCGGTGGGGGATTAGAGGTTAATTACAATAGCTTCGGGCTGCCATTAATGTGCTTAGATCAATTTAAACCGAGTTTTAAATCTGACCACTAAAGAATTCTTTGCATTTCAATGGCTAGGGAAAGGGAGGAAATTCAGCAGTGAGAAGTGGGCCACGTCCCTATGCAGAACAAGTGCTGCCTGCAGTTGGAGGGGCTTAATGTGAGGCTGCATGTGAGCACATCGAGCATCACGGCTCAGGTGCTCAAAGTCCTGTGGTCTGCATATAACATATATAATATATATTGTGATAGACGGCCGGCAGCTCATCCTGGCCGACACTCCTAGGACGCTAGATGGCGTCTCCCCTGCAGCATAGAGGTACCCCAGATTTCCGCAGGGCACCATGGGAGATGGAGTTCAGCTTCACAGCCCTGGTGGTTGCCATGGGTGCCTCTGTGTGACCTTACAGGGAGACACAAGGATTTTTATTTTCCCTATAGCCCGGAAGTACTCACAAGTCACGGGGACGGAAGAACAGAAGTACTTCCGGGCTGAAGAAAAATACAAGTCTTCATCTAACCCCGAAGTGCTATTGAATCACATGGACAGAAGGACAGGAGCACTTCCGGGTCAAGGACTATATAAAGGACTATGTTGGGAGGGAGTGTAATGGAGCTGCTGGGAGAGGAGGATTGTATTATTGTGATTTATTAATTATTGATTTATTGTTTATGGTGGTGGAGGTGCTTTGGGGCACTTTGGAGAAGAAAATTAAATTACTTCTTAGTGCTTTTAAACCAGTGTCGGCATCGGTCTGTTGGGTTTCAAGGGGCAACAGCGCCCTCAAGCGTCCACATATTGACAATATATATTTATAGTGGTAATCAGCCCCAATACAGACAGGCAGAATGACACACAAGTCCCAAAAGCACATGGTAATAAGTATATATACAGTATATAATATATATATATATATATATATATATATATATATATATATGGTTGAAATAGTTTACTGTCAAATAAATGCAAAGAGTACGCAACACGTGTTTCGCCCTAATTCTGGGCTCATCAGGCGTACACACTCAACTGCACTCCCTCTCGGGAATCGAACCTCGGGCGTCAGCGCCAGAGGCGATGCCCCTAACGTTGCGCCACGGCGTGTGCTTCGTTTATTTGACAGCATGTAGATCGGGTTAATTACATTCATTGCATTCGTAGTCTGTGTCACAATCTGATAGTATGGGTGGTTACCTTCCAGGTAACGCTTGTGGTTGGCCAGCAATCTGCTAACGTCCGAGGTTCGATTCCCGAGAGGGAGTGCAGTTGAGTGTGTACGCCTGATGAGCCCATAATGAGGGCGAAACACGTGTCGCGCACTCTTTGCATTTATTTGACAGTAAACTATTTCAACCATTCTATGATCTGCTCCTCACAAACTGAGGGCACCATGGCGGATGTTAGCAGATTGCTGGCCAACCACAAGCGTTACCTGGAAGGTAACCACCCATACTATCAGATTGTGACACAGACTACGAATGCAATGAATATATATAAATATATATATATATAATATTATACCTTTTTTACTTATTGGACAATCTGCCCCTTGAGTGGTTTGATCTCTTTCCTTGGCTCTTAGGGCATGTGGCTACCATTTTTAAAAAACATTGAATTCTAAGTCAAGCCTTTGGCTTGTAACTCCAAATTAAACTAACCATATTCAATATAGTTACTTTAATATAGTTCAGTATATAAAAGCCATAATAGTTTCAGTTTCCATCACATTTATTCTGAAACAAAACGAAAAAAAAATGTAAAAGTCTCCGAGCGTCTAAAATAAAGCACAGACTTGGAGGTGAGAATTCCATTATCATTCTTTTCACAAACACCTCAGTCTCCATTGTGTGAATGAATAGTAATTTTTATCTCCAGACATGACAATATACATGTTACATCTCTAGGGTCTGACGGTGGTCCCCTCAGGATCAGCTCTATTGTCTCTTATATTCCCAACATGTAATCCCCCCCCCCCCACCCCCATACCATGTGGCTGTGAACTTTTTCACATTATTTGCAGTCTCAGCTTCAAAATTTGCTTTGTTTGTGTTCTGAAAGTAGCAGAAGGAAATTCAAATTGTGAGTCGTATGTACAGCTGAGTGCAAATATTTCCATCCACCTTGGCAAAAGACTTTCAAACTCACAGCTCCACACAGGCCACGTTACCATACATTCCCCGTGTTAAGTCCGTTAGTGTATATCTCCTTTATTTTCATAATGATGATGTCAGGATAATAACTAAAAGGCAGATTGATTTCAGCCTTTATTAACTACTAGCAAAATACCCAAGCTTCGCAGTGGCGAAGTACTGCTTTAAAATTTTAAATAATAAACTGAGGGAAAATGTACCAATAATTATTTGTTAAAGATCTCTTTGTATACCACGTTGTCAGTTCGCCCCTCCGGTTGTAATATGACCAAGCTGTGCGCTGAGCTTACTCTTGAGCATGCAACGTATAGTTGGCCATGTGAAAAACAATCTTGCCTCAAATCAATGCCAACCTTTTGTAGGGTCTGTCCCTGAGACATTAATTGTCATTGCGAAGCAGAGCCTTACTGGAAATTAGAGGCGTTTGAATTGAAATGGGAGATCAGAGGGTATAACGGGGATGCGAGGAATAAAAACTCTCTCCCCTGAGTCACCGCCAGTAAAAATAGTTGCCTCAATTAGGTTCTTTTGCAAGCATGTGACCTGAAGTCTCTTGCCATTGCAAAGTTTTGGTGGCTGTAAGTTTCTCAGTATCATTATTGGTGTCCCAACCTTCAAAATTAGATTATGCTCAGGAGTGCCTGGAGGATTCTGAGTGTGGACCGAGCTGCAGGATATGGACGTATATATGTACGTAAGTAGGATTCAGTTAGCGTTGGGAACCCGCATACCAAATTTCTTGAAGATGGGCCCATTAAGTAACAAAGACCGTTGGAAAGTTCAATATGGCGGCCGACAGTGGTGTCATACCACCAAAATAAATACGTACATCGGTTTCGGTTAGCGCAGGGAAGCCGCCTACCAAATTTCGTGAAGATGGGGCCATAAATAAGAAAGTTTAACATGGCGGATGTTGTCGACCGTTATGACTGGTACGTGTAGAATTTCAAAATGCAACCTGCTTAACTTTTGTAAGTAAGCTGTAAGGAATGAGCCTGCCAAATTTCAGCCTTCTACCTACACGGGAAGTTGGAGAATTAGTGATGAGTGAGTCAGTGAGGGCTTTGCCTTTTATTAGTATAGATTTTAGATTTTTAGTGGGTTAAAAGTGTCCATCTATATATATAATTCACTAAGCCACCGACAAGTAAGACACCCATGGCGCATGCAGGATGGAGCCACGCCCACCAACTGTAAGACCATTGGATACGACAACAACTCGCAGAGCCACGCCCACCAACTCGGAAGCGACGACTCAGAAAACACAGCGTCATTTATGTTTCTCTGTGCTAGAGTCCACATGCACCTCTGAGCCACGTTGACTGTTCATAGAGGCATGTTTCTCGCGTGAGTGAATTGCTGTATGCAGCGTCTAAAACAGTTTGCGAGGGGTATCCCATGGCGCGTGCACGTGTGTTTATTTCCACGCTGAGCGGGATTTATGTAGCGGAAGAACTCGGAAGTTGGCGAACGCATCTGGATTTTTCTGTGCATAAGCACATTTCGGCTTTTGTGCTTACGTCATGTTATAATGTGAATTCTACGCACGGCGTTATGCATGAGGCCCCAGGTCTTGCTTGGTCATTACCTGCAAACTTCAGTCTGACCTTATATGTCGGCCTTATTCCATGTGCAATTACTGTTCAGGCCAGAGTGATGAAGGGTTCTCATAATGGTGAATGTAGATGCCTCCACCTCTCGCCAGATCCTTGATTGATGTCTTGGAGTTCAGTTAAATATTTTGTCTTCCTGGGAGTTAATTTGTGATTATTTCCGGGTGGATGCAGTGACAATATGATCCTTAAATATTTGCATTTGCCTATAGATGTTTGTACGGAAGCTTAAGGTATCATCAATTGTTTGGAAATTGTTCCTGAGGAAGAATCGGACGAATGGAGGTCCACCATTATTTTTTTCCGGTCTTGGCTGAATTTTTTGGAATTTCCTAAAGGGCAAAGAGACAGTGGCCTAAAGTTAAATACTAACACGGGTGGACTACTAATTAACTCACTTAAGAAAATTGGCCAATCACAGGCCAGCCATGTAAGAGACATTCTAGCAATCTCTGGAACCTTCCAGGCTGTTTAAACAGACATTCAGCTTGGGGTATGGAAACTTTTGAGGTGCTGAAAATTCGATATGGTAAATAAGGGCTGAAATATATCTGTCTCTTAGACTAATATTTTGACTTTACCACTTAAATAAAATGAAGTCAATAAATACCCTAACTGACAGAACACAACAATGTACGTGTGGAGATGTAAGTTTGAAAGTCTTTAGCCAAGGGGTATGGAAATTTTTGGCTTATTGTAAAAAGAATATAAGTTTAACTCTTTGAGGTCTGAATATTTTTTTCCAAAAAACTCAGTTTTCTGAAAAGCACACAAGGCAATGCTTTCACAAATAAATCAACATAAAATGTTTGCTACATGTGCTGTGGCTACCATTGGTGCATGTTTAGCATCTCTGGTGGCAGTGGCTGCACAGGGGCACCTTGATGTTCAGCAGGCATGCATGGTGGGCCGGCTGCCTGGCTGTCTGCACACAGCAGGTGGGTGGCGGTGGCGGTCGCAGTGTGACGCAATATGGTTGGTACCTCCTGTCATTATAAGTGATGGTCCTTCCAGGCGAACGCTGCTACAGAGAAGTGTTTAGCGCTATGATCAGCTGGGGACCAATCAGATGATGCTGGTACCTCACTCACCTCCAGATCACTTGCATCAAACTCGGAGTCCAACAAGTCAGAGTCCTACTCAATGAAATTACATAAAACATCCATGCTTTGCACATTCACTTTGGTCTCTCGCCAGATATTGCTGCCATATTAGAGGTTGTTTGTTCTTCGCTACTCACACACGTGTAGGGAAATGAAGTTAAATCAACAAAGCTATGTAACTTTCCTTCTAGAAAAGACAGTCGAACTAAAACGTAAGGGTGGGTTTTGTTGCAGTTTATAGCTGATTACCATCCTCTGCCCCTGAATTTTGACAAAAGTAGACATCAGCCCTGAAAGAGTTAATGTCACTGTGCTCTGTACAAAACTTATTTTATAAATCCACTCACATGTACAGGCCAGGCCAAAGTTAGCACACAGTGGTTCTCAGCATTTAGAACTGCTAGGAAAGCATTTAAAGAGACAAGGTACAACTACGAAAATAGGCATTGTACTATTTCTGTATGTTAGAGATGAAATGGAATCCTCTCCTTCCCTTGTTTGAAACCTAAGTAAGGGCCTACACATAGAGAAGACAGTGAAAAAAGACTTGGACAGCAGCCAAACACTTTGAAGCCGACGGACGGACAGGTGATATCGTCATCCATCCTGAAAAGCCTTCCAACACAGCGACGAAAAATGACAGACTGTATAGATCCCACCTTGGTATTGTCTTGCTATGGCTTCCCGTCTGTAATGCCGTATAAATCGTCATTAAAGAAAGCTAAGTTATTTTCTCTTATGTGATTTCTTACTGCCATATCACTATGGGAGAGGTATTGCCTTTTAATATCATATCTACAGTGATCCCTCGCTATATCGCGCTTCGCCTTTCGCAGCTTCACTCCATCGCGGATTTTATATGTAAGCATATCTATATATATAAAAATGGAATGGGTGGGTCGTCGGGTGGGCCTTTTTTTCATTCCATCATTTTTTCGACGTTTTGAAAATGTAGAATGATTATTTGATGTTTTTGTTTTTATTTGATCGTGTCTATGTAGCCGCCGTCGTAATAAAGTATCACTAAAATCGTCATTTATCGTAATTTATTTTTGACGTATAACGTCGCCGTCGTCGAGGTCAGTGATACCAGTGCAAAAAATCTGCTTACGGTTGAAAGACACGCCCTACTCACTGGACAGTTAAAAACACCAATCAAACTAACGATGACATCAAGTATTACCCAATCAAAAGTAGGAAAGGAGGCATCTTCATAAAATGCGTGTGGGATGATTTGCATGAGACGCTGCTTTAAAAAAAAAATGATAAAAAAAATACGGGATAAATCCCGTCCAGTATTGATTCAAAACGGGACGCGCAATTTCATTCTCAAACGCGGCACGATTCCGTATTTTAAAGGACGGGTGGCAACCCTACAGTGCCAGGTAACCACCCATACAATCACATTGTGATTCAGACTAGGAATGCAATGAATGTAATTACCCCGATCTACATACAAGGCGAAAGTCTTGCAACATTCAAAGATGATGGTTTGGGATAAGTACACCATACAACATAAAAGAGCTTATGAAGCCTTGAACCGAAAAAAGCAACATCTCAGAGATCGTAAAAAAAAAAATAGGAGGTAATGTCGTTTTACTCGCTGTAGATTTTAGTCAAACATTACCAGTTATTTCACGAGGGAGACCAGCAGATGAACTCAACGCGTGTTTAAAATCCATGCTTCTCCCACGCTCGGTTATATGTCGCGTGTTCTCGGGTAGGTGCACCAAAAAATGTATACATTTAAGCATGTAATGGGCAAACAAAAAATGAGGTATACCCGAAGGCACAGCAGTAGTACTTAATGTAACTTTACTTCTTAAATGTTAATGTTTTACTGTTTAATAATTTATACGCTTCTTATATGTTGTTCAAATTCTTTTATCAAAATACCACTGACAGCGCAATGCACGATAACATGGAGTGAATACACCATACGCATCCGCCCACGGCCGCCCTGGTGTGCGCAGATAGGAGTTGATTGTACAATAAAATAAAATAAAGATAAAAAGACTAAAACAATCATCACCCATAAAGCGGATAGTAGACGTGACGTACTATATGTGTACCACATTTCAAGTGTATAGGTGCAACGGTTTGCGAGCTACAGGTCATTTAAAATCCTGGACAGACACACAAATTGCCACGGTAGCAAATTACAGAAGAAGATTTTACTGTTTAATAATTTATATTTATATGAAATGTGCTTCTTATATATTACTTCATATTCTCATATGATAATGATGTTAATGTTTATATTGATTTCTGTGTTATTAAAACTGCATGTATGTGTGTATATATATATATATATATATATATATATATATATATATATATATATATATATATATATATATATAAGCAAAATACCCGCGCTTCACAGCAGAGAAGTAGTGTGTTAAAGAGGTTATGAAAAAAAAAGGAAACATTTTAAAAATAACGTAACATGATTGTCAATGAAAGCCCGTTTCACTCAGTAAGTCTTATGTGTGTGTTTATGTATGTGTGTGTATATATATGTACATGTGTATATGTAGATATGTATATATATGTATATGTATATAAATGTTTATGTGTGTGTGTATATTTATATATATATATATATAAAAGACAGCAACAGTTATAACAATGACAACACAATTACATTGACAATCATGTTACGTTATTTTTAAAATGTTTCCTTTTTTTTTCATAACCTCTTTAACACACTACTTCTCCGCTGCGAAGCGCGGGTATTTTGCTATATATATATATATATATATATATATATATATATATATATATATATATATACGAGCTGTATATACCCGGCGTTGCCCGGGGCAGAAGTAACCTAATCGGTCAAACACTTACATATATACCAAATAAAAAATAAAAAGGGTGTTTTTTAGTCAGTAACAATCTGACACTACCCTTCAGTACGGGCTGAAGGGTGCCTATGTAAGGTTTTACATCCTTCCCGTATGGAAAAAAAAACATACTAAACTTTTTTTTCATCATTACAGATAATCTCAGTCAAATCGAAGTACGCATTCTCAATTTATTTTTATCTAATTTTTACTTTTTCACAAAGCCATCCCATGCCAATTTGTATGAATAAACTTTTGGTAGAGAGTTAGCAAAAGTTTATTCATGCACATATTTTAATACGGATAATTTATCTCTAATCAAGGTTCTCATTTTCATTCTAATTTAAAATAATAATAGATACTCATTTTTTTCTTCTGTTTTAGAAAAACCAATATATGCCACCTACGTCTTCGTCAAGTCAGCTTCATCCAGCTTCATCACATATAGAAGAAGAGTTCCTCAATCTTTTCTTTTTAATGATTGTTAACACGCATAATCTTTGTAAAATTATTCTGCACATGCATAACTGTTTGACCAATTAGGTTTGCTTATGTATATAGATTAGCTGTTTGTCCGATTAGGTTCGCTTCTGTATATATGAAGCTGTTTGTCCGATTAGGTTCGCTTCTGTATATATGAAGCTGTTTGTCCGATTAGGTTCGGTTTTTTTATATATGTAACTGTTTGACCGATTAGGTTTACTTTGGTATATATGTAAGTGTTTGACCGATTAGGTTACTTCTGCCCCGGGCAACGCCGGGTATATACAGCTCGTTAAAATATATATCGCAGATTTTTTGCTGGTTCGTGGATTTCTGCGGACAATGGGTCTTTTAATTTCTGGTACATGCTTCCTCAGTTGGTTTGCCCAGTTGATTTCATACAAGGGACGCTATTGGCAGATGGCTGAGAAGCTACCCGGCTTACTTTTCTCTCTCTCTTGCGCTGACTTTCTCTGATCCTGACGTAGGGGGTGTAAGCAGGGGGGCTGTTCGCACACCTAGACGATACGGACGCTCGTCTAAAAATGCTGAAAGATTATCTTCACGTTGCTATCTTTTGTGCAGCTGCTTCCTGAAATGACATGCTGCACGGTGCTTCGCATACTTAAAAGCTCGAAGGGCACGTATTGATTTTTGATTGAAAAACAAACTCTGTCTCTCTCGGACAGACGTGAGTGAGTGAGTGAGTGAGTAGGCTGGCGAATTATATATAAGATAATGTATGTATATGTTTGCTCACAATGTCTCAAACAGATGTATTTTTACAAAAGTATTGTTAAATAAACTACTTCCGGAAAACACTCTTGTGAATTTAAATGGAACGCACTCAGATGCAGAAGAGCCTTTGAATCGAAGATCCGTCTATCCAGAACTGGAATTCCAGGACGTTATTTAGCAGCCGTCTGTGTAACTGCACAGGTGATTTCATCTTCTGCTTGTTGAAGAATCTCAGGAAGGTGCACGTCTGAGGCATTTTCTCTTCCTGATGATGTTTTCACTCGGTTCTCCTTAACTTTGAATCTTGTACTCATCTCTCATTACATTTTGCAATGTTCATGTCACATGAAGTGCAGTGTTAGCCAATGAATGAGGTCTGACTGGGCAGCACTCCTGACCAGTGAATGAGCAGGGTGGGTCTTCAATTCAAATGCTTGGTTGATTCAAGAGTGTTTTTCCAGATGTGGTTCATTTAACAATATTTTAGTAAAAATACATGCCTTTGGGACTTTGTGAGCATACAACCAGATGTTTTGTCATGTGGATTATGAGACGTGAGTAAAGTGAGATCGTTCATGGATGTTTTGATGTTGTTGGCTGTTGTCTAGCATTGATCAGTTTTGACTTACATTGCATAACTACTCCATTGGGCTCTGGAGCAAGGCCCTTAACCTTAAAAGTAATTGTTCTGTACAATGGCTGATCCTGTGCTCTGACCTCCAAAGGTCACGCAAAAAGACAAATTCCCCTCAGGGATTAATAAAGTGTTATCTTCACCCTGCACAAAAATACAAGATTAGAATTTTTTCTCTGCCATTACTACAAACTATACGGGGTAGATAACCTGTTAAGAAACACCATTTTTGGGCGGTGTATTCCTTTAATAAAATTCAAAGTTTTCCCCTTTAGAGCTGCAGTACTCTGAAGGGATGCTACCTTCTAAACAAATATGAAAGATAGGCAACCTAGCCAGGCAAAGACTGCTTCCATTAGTGAAACAAGAACTTATAAAGACTTATTATTGTGAGATTTGAGACTCACATGTTAAGGCAGTTGACATTTTCTTCACCTTTTCTCTGTATATTAGGTTAATTGGCACTGTAAACTGGCACTGTAGGTATGAGTGAAATGGACTGGCACCCCGTTCAGGAATAATTGTGGCCAGCCCGTGAATGAGTGACATGGGCCTGGTACATAGGGAGAGCTGGGTACAAATCCGGGGCCGGTCACTTTGAGTCACATTCTACAAAACCTTGAAGGTTTCTCCAGTTTGCTCCCACACCCTCAAGATGTATCACTTATACTACCTAAGATTTCCAATTTGACCCAGTGATCGTGGCTCATGACTGGCATATGGGAATCTAAAAAATGGATTGATAGTTGCAGCACCCCAAAACTCAGGCACACCCACCATGACACAAGTCCCAAGGCAATAAAAAAAGGTTAATTTTCTTACAAATGCCTTCTTTAATAAACACAGTTGTATGCAATTCTTCTCCTTCTCTTTTTTCTCTCTCCATCCACTCCTCCTTCCACCTCACTCCATCTCTTTAGATGCGGCCAAGCAGTCACTTTAATCTTGGACAGGGGAGTACTTCTAGTGCTATAAGCTATTGTCCCATACGGCCCTAAATTTATTTGAGAATGACATGATATGGTTTGGTATATGATATTACGATTTGAATGTGTGCATGAGTGGATGATAGTGTGCAGGTGGGCCGTGGCACCAAGTGCCACATTTGAGTGCAGAGAACAGAAACAGAATAGGTGAGGGTTAGTATCAAATTATAACATGATAGTTCTAATTTGTTACTAACCCTCACCTATTCTGTTTCTCTTCTCGGTACTTAAATGTGGCACTTGGTGCCATGGCCCACCTGCCAAGTTGTTTTGCCTGCCTGTAAAGTCATCCCTGATGGAGAATCGCAGGAATCGTGGAAAAGAGGGGTCTTTTCATCGGATTAGCGCTATTTCAGCTGTGGAATGGCCAAATGGGGGAGGCAGCTTGATGAATGAGGTCTCCAGGACTCTACACAAATCCAAATCATATTGTGTGATATCATCTACTGTTAAATTCTACTCCATACTTCTAAAATTTTTATTTTTATACTGTATTGAGGATTTGTTCTGTGTGCTGTACTGTATTGTATTGACCCCCATCTTTTTGACACCCACTTCACGCCCAACCTACCTGGAAAGGGGTCTCTCTTTGAACTGCCTTTTCCAAGGATTCTTCCATTATTTCCCTACAACGTTTTTTTTTTTTGGGAGTTTTTTCCTTGTCTTCTTAGAGAGTCAAGGCTGGGGGGCTGTCAAGAAGCAGGGCCTGTTAAAGCCCATTATGACACTTCTTGTGTGATTTTGGGCTATACAAAAAATAAATTGTATTGTACTGTATTGTATATCCAAAATGACGGGTGCCAAAGTGGTCTTTGGAATTTGTTCGTTTCTGAAATGTCATAGGAAATAATAATCGCATATGGGAATCGGGGCCCTCTTAACACATGGGCATGCTGGGCAGATGCCAGGGGGCCCCACAAGCATAGGGTCTCCATGCTAATCTGGGGTAGGGGTCCCAGTGCACTGCTTTGCGCTGGGCCCATAATGCTGTTAAGACGGCCCTGGCCTAGGGGTCTCGAACTCCGGTCCTGGTAGGGAGCAGTGGCTGCAGGTTTTCATTCTAACAATCTCCTTCATTAGTGACCAGTTTTAGCTGCTAATTAACTTCTTTTTCTTTAATAATAATAATAATAATCCATTTTATTTATATAGCGCCTTTCCCATGCTCAAGGCACTTACAGAATATAATAAAGAACGGTAGCGTATACAGTATATAGCATTGTACAAACCAGATACATAAATAAAGAAGATTAAGACAGTGAATTCTGAAAAAAAAAAACAGACAACATAATTGATGGTCTCGCACACACACACATACAGGTTACATGAGCATCTTGACAGAGAAGTAAACTTAGAGAAGGGTAATAAAGTCAAGTAGAGCTAAAAGCCTTCCTGAACAGATCAGTTTTGAGTTTGTTTTTTAAAAGAATTCATGGAGTCAGCTGACCTGATTAATTTTGGTAGGTCATCCCAGAATCTGGGCGCTATACAGCTGAAGGCCCTGCTGTCACCCATGGAGTGTAGATTAGTGAGGGGCACAACAAGATTGTCAAAATCAGAGGACCTTAGTAGGCGGGCAGGCACATAGTGGTGGAGAAGGTCACTGGTGTAGTTTGGCGTGAGATTATTTAAGGCTTTGTAGGTTATTAGTAGGATTTTATATTCGATTCTGTAAGACACAGGGAGCCAGTGAAGACGGAGCAGGATGGTTGTGATGTACTCGCTGCTGCTGGTTCGAGTAAGGACTCTTGCAGCTGAGTTTTGAATTAGCTGGAGCTGTGATATAAGATTAGAAGGGGCACCTGCCAGTAGGGAATTACAATACAGTAATCCCTCCTCCATCGCGGGGGTTGCGTTCCAGAGCCACCTGCGAAATAAGAAAATCCGCGAAGTAGAAACCATATGTTTATATGGTTATTTTTATATGTCATGCTTGGGTCACAGATTTGCGCAGAAACACAGGAGGTTGTAGAGAGACAGGAACGTTATTCAAACACTGCAAACAAACATTTGTCTCTTTTTCAAAAGTTTAAACTGTGCTCCATGACAAGACAGAGATGACAGTTCTGTCTCACAATTAAAAGAATGCAAACATATCTTCCTCTTCAAAGGAGTGTGTGTCAGGAGCAGAGACTGTCATAAAGACAGAGGAAAGCAAACAAATCAATAGGGCTGTTTAGCTTTTAAGTATGCGAAGCACCGCGGCACAAAGCTGTTGAAGGCGGCGGCTCACACCCCCTCCGTCAGGAGCAGGGAGAGAGAGAGATAGAGAGAGATAGAGAGAGACAGAGAAAAATAAACATGCAAAAATCAATACGTGCCCTTCGAGCTTTTAAGTATGCGAAGCACCGTGCAGCATGTCGTTTCAGGAAGCAGCTGCACAGAAGGTAGCAACGTGAAGATAATCTTTCAGCATTTTTAGACGAGCGTCTGTAGCGTCTAGGTGTGCGAACAGCCCCCCTGCTCACACCCCCTACGTCAGGATCAGAGAAAGCGCAAGAGAGAGAAAGAGAAAAGTATGTTGGGTAGCTTCTCAGCCATCTGCCAATAGCGTCCCTTGTATGAAATCAACTGGGCAAACCAACTGAGGAAGCATGTACCAGAAATTAAAAGATCCATTGTCCTCAGAAATCCGCGAACCAGCAAAAAATCCGCGATATATATTTAAATATGCTTATATATAAAATCCGCGATAGAGTGAAGCCGCGAAAGGCGAAGCGCGATATAGCGAGGGATCACTGTAATCAATGCGGGATGTGATAAAAGCATGGACAAGTTTCTCAGCATTAGAGAAGGAGTTTAACTTTAGTTTTAATTAACTTGGCTCCAGCCCCTCAGTTGTTTCTTTTTTCTCAATTAACAGCCAAACAATAATCAGACACCAAATGAGCTGTGTAAGAGACGGCTAACAGCTCATCCCGGCCGGGACGCCCCTGCGATGGAAGGATGGGGGAAGGCAGCTTTTCAAGGACACTGCCTTCCCCCAAAATTCTAGATGGCAGCTCCCTTGGACAGCAGCGGTGCCCCGGATTCCCGCAAGGCACTATGGGACATGTAGTGTAATACTACAGCCCTGCCGAGTACCACCAGGGGGCACTGCAAAAAGAGTCGTGAGGAGGAGGACCACACTTGCTGGGAGGTGTGGAGGAAGAGAAAAAGCGAAAAATTTTTTTTTTTATTGTGCTTGTGACTTACTTGCCTGTGTTATTGTGGCTGTGGTGCTTGGAGAGCACCGTTTAAGAAGAAAATGACTAAAATGGGGCAGTACGGTGGCGCAGTGGTAGCGCTGCTGCCTCGCAGTTGGGTGATCTCGGGACCTGGGTTCGCTTCCCGGGTCCTCCCTGCGTGGAGTTTGCATGTTCTCCCCGTGTCTGTATGGGTTTTCTCTGGGCGCTCTGGTTTCCTCCCACAGTCCAAAGACATGCTGGTTAGGTGGATTGGCGATTCTAAATTGGCCCTAGTGTGTGCTTGGTGTGTGGGTGTGTTTGTGTGTGTCCTGCAGTGGGTTGGCACCCTGCCCGGGATTGGTTCCTGCCTTGTACCCTGTGTTGGCTGGGATTGGCTCCAGCTGACCCCCGTGACCCTGTGTTCGGATTCAGCGGGTTGGGAAATGGATGGATGGATGAGTTTCATGCAAGTGATCTGGAGATCAAAAACGAAAGTGAGGTACCAGAATCAGCCTATCGGTCCCCAGCTGACCGTGATGCTGAACACGTTCGTGTAGCTGATACACATGCAGCAGCGTTCGCCTAGGAGGACCACCAGTAATGATGACAAGAAATACAAACCATATCGCGTGCGAAGACAGAGAGATAGCTGGCCCGACGTGCATTCCTGCTGGCTATCGAGCTGCCCCTGCTGCCAGAAATGCCAAACAGGTGCCAACAGCAGCCACAGCACAGAGTAACAGATGTTTCTGCTGATTTATCTGTGAAACCAGTGCATTGTGTTTTCAGAAAACTGAGTTTTTTGGAAATAATATTCAACCCTCAAAGAGTTAATTAACAACAAGAATCGGCTTTTCATTAAGGAACTGGTTGGAGTGAAACTGGTTGGAGTTTGACGTTCCAGTTTAGCTGGTCATCTGTCAGCTCATTTCATGTTTTATTTCTGTTTGGCTACCATTTAATGATGAAAAGAATCAATTCAGAGGGAGGAATCCTTAAAAACAGGGCTATGAAAATGAAGGGAAAAGACATTAATTAGCAGTGAAAAACTGCGCACTGATTAGGAAAAGGGTTAGAATGAAAACCTGCAGCCACTGCGGCCCTCCAGGACTGAAGTTTGACATCTGTGGCATTGCCCAAAGGAAGCACTGCCAGTTCAATCGGAAGTCCCATAAAGTAGGGATGATGAATCCTGGCAGCATCCCCCGGCAGCACTCCTGGAACCCGACAAGGCGATCTTACAGGACTACAGTTCCCAGTGTGCCTTGCAGGTGTCAGTACAGGTAGCGTCACCCAAGGAGACTGCCATCTAGTGTATCGGAGGAACAAGTAATCCTGCCAGGTTGTCTCCTCCTGACCTTCTACTACACTGGCTTTCCCGTGTGCCTGGTATTATTCCTTGGTCCATCTCTGCCGGGATGCCAGTGTACCCACTGCCACACTGGCATTTTCTGGCAGGATGATCTTTGGCCTATTTCTTGTGCCATTGTAGTGCTGACCTCCCATCCAGATAGAGGTGCGTTGGCCATCACGGGATGGATGTGTCGGTGTGAATGTCAGCTGTGATGGACTGTCCTCCTGTCAAGGGGCACGGATAGGATGTGTCCTCTGGTAACCTTTCAGGATTCAGGAGAAGATGATGAACTGAGATGAGGCCTCTGTGCTTTATTCTTGCCTTTCACTTTAAATTCTAAAGCTTCGTGTTTTTTTTTTTTGTATATTGAATCCAAGCTGCCAAGTGGCTGTCAATCTGATGTGTTCAATAAAAAAAGTATGTCCAGCGGTTCTCCGTAATTTCAAAATCATTAAAATCCTTCCTTTTTTTTTATGAAGATTCTCATATAAAGTCATCTATTAAAGACTTTTGTGAAATACAAATTTAGATGTAATATACCAGGAGGTGGAAAGTGAGTGCTGAATGGAGGGAACAGCAGCCTGATGGGGGCATGACCCTTCTTCATGGCAGCCAGTTGGTTGTGGTGGATAGTCGGCTGTACAGATATAAGGGGCAGCAGGCCTTCCAGTGGCTTATTTACAGAGATGGTTTTGGCTAATTTTAGATACCCATTCACTTTCCATAGCTCAGAACTAAACATGGCAAGTGGCAAACACATTATTTATAATTTGGCAAAATTAGCCCTGTAAAGTGAAACGAGCCAAGACCCTCTGAGATACAGCAGAACTGCAAATGAGGGCTACTGGAGTGCCATCTAATGACCAACGGGTGTCAATGCGGCCCAGTTCTAGAGATAAGGATTCGCCAACTTGCCCCAAAAGTGCCCGAATAGCACACACCCTGTTTTTCTGCACTTTATTTTTTTTTGTGTTTAATTTCTGAACTCGAGCGTTTTTTTTTTTTTTCTTTTTTTACCCTATTAGCATCTCTTCTAATAATAACACAGCTCCAGGAAAACTCACTCCATGTTATTTGCTTGTTTAAAGCTCCAGATGGAGAGCGCAGTGAAATGGAGACACAGACAGCTGTGTTTATATGTTCTGACTTCCCCTCCTTGCAAACAATTAAACCAAACAAGAACCCCCATTGAAACGGCATCAGCGCACAGCTGCCGATCTGAATAAATCCCGGAGCTCGCAGTGGGGAGTGGAGGCCAGGTGACTTGTGGTCCGCAGAATCCAAACACTCTGAGAGTGATGCCCGGGGAGGCCGCAAAATGTCAAGAAGCTACCATCCTGGGACCTTAAAGCCTGGTGTCAGGGCACCTTATGAAACTTTAATTCCTGGGTTGTCATTGGAAGTCACTTGACACATGACGCATGTTACAGCCACAATGAACAAACAGCATTACCAAGATGGATGAGATGGAGTGAAGGGGTATGAAGTGTCAAGGGTGGGGGAGACTTAAATTCAGAGGGACATGTCAACTGGTCTGGAAATCGCAAGCTAAAGGAAATTCTGGATCACCACGTGCAAGTGGCGGCCTTGGCTTCCAGGGTGATGAAAGGGTCTTTGTGAAAACGAAATCAAAGTCATTGTGGAAATCGCTTCATAAAGGTGTTCACCTGAAAAGGCACAAAATAAAGCAAAGTCTGTGGCTGCGACCTTATTAGAGAAGAAGCAGACATTCGCTACTGTACACGATTAACACTTTTACATAAAGTCTGTTACATACGGTAGGCTACAGTAATACAGCACGTCAGCAGGCCTCTCAGATGGACACATCTGATAATTAAGACAAGAGTTTTGCACTTACCCTTTCTCTACATGGTCCCCCATTTCAGGGCACCATAATGTTTGGGACACCAGCAATGGCAGGTCTATTAAAGCCATTGTCATATTTGGGACTTTGTCACATATCCCAGCATGCAATGAGTGCTTCAAGTATGCAATTCACAGACATCACCAGGTTCACATCGCCAAGCCTCTAATATATCCATCTTCAGCACCTGCTTGTTTTGGGGGGCTTGTCCCCTTAAGTTTTCCCTTCAGAGTATGGAAGGCCTGCTCAGTTGAATTTTAATCCGGGTGACTGGTTCAACCATTCAAGAATTTTCCATTCTGTAGCTTTAATAAACTCCTGTGTGGCCTCAGCAGTGTGTTTGGCTCATTATCTCGTGGTAGCATGAAGTGCCGTCCAGTGAGTTTGGAGACACTGACTGAATTTGAGCAGATCAGATGTTTTTACACACCTCAGAATTCATTGAGCATCTGCCATCAGCAGTTCTATCGTCAATGAAGAGAAGTGTGCCAAGACCTGTGCCAGCCATGCCATAACACCCCCAGCACCACCATGTTGAAAAGATGAGGTGGTCTGCTTTGAATCTTGGGCAGTTCCTTCTCAATTTCACACTTTGCTCTCACCATCACTCTCATACAGGTTCATCTTTGTCTCATTTTCCCAGAATTCTGCAGGCTCTTTAAAGTCCTTTGTCACAAACTGTAATCTGGCCGTCCTGTTTTTGTGGTTTGCATCTTTCAGTGTGGCCTCTGGATTTGCCGTTCATAAAGTCTTTTGCTGATGGTCGTCTCTGACACGGCCCCCTAAAGTCAGTTTCTGATCTGTCGCATAGGTGTTGGGGGCTTTTTCTTGACCGTAGTGAGGATTCTTCTGTTATCAGCAGTGGAGGTCTTCCTTGGCCTACCAGTCCCTTTGTGATTACTGAGCCCACCAGTGTGTTCTTACTTTTTTCATGATATTCCAGACAGTTGAGTTTGGTCATCCTGAGGTTTTTTCCGATGTCTCCAATGGTTTTATTCTCGATTTTCACCCTCATGATGGCTTCTTTGGCTTTCATTGGCGCAGCTTCCTGTCCTCATGTCATTTAATGGCAACTCCAGACTCCAAAGGGTAGAAGCAAACTGAGGTATCTTATGAAGCAATGAAGCCCACCTGAGTGATCAGAAACACCTGGGATGCCAATTGTCCCAAACATTGTGGTGCCCTGAAATGGGGGGACTGTGACGATGCGGGTTCAGCTCCATGCTCCTCTTCTATTAGATAGATAGATAGATAGATAGATAGATAGATAGATAGATAGATAGATAGATAGATAGATAGATACTTTATTAATCCCAATGGGTATTAGGGAGCCCTTGAACCCATCACCATCAGTAATGTCACCGATGAGCTAGACAGTGAGGCAATAAACAATTGAGCAAAGGGGATGATGTTTAAAGTGCAAAGTGCTTTTATTAAAAGAACAAATCAAAAGTGCAACAGTGCAGTTTTCAAAGTTCATTAAATAAATAAACAATCCATTAAAGAAACGTGGAGGTTAAAAGACACAAAAACAACAATCCTTTAAAACGAGGTTCAAACATCTACAGGAAGCAGTCTTTAAAAACAAATGACAATCCTGGTGCTTTTTAGTTACTCTGGCGGTCCCCCTGCTACTCCCGTTTGGGCTGCTCTACAGGCGAGACGCTCTTTCTGCAGCTGGCCTTCTACCTGCTCCTACTGCAACTGTCAGTAGCCTTTCCGATCCTCTGCTCCGGTCGGCTTACCCTGACAGTGACCTGGGAAAGCCACCAACGGCCAAGGCTCTCACGTGGTGGACACCACGTTCCCAAGTCCCGATTCCCCACGGTCTTCCGTGGAGAGTCATCCACTTTCTCGTCACTCCCGTCCTTCATAAAGCTCTGCGGGAGCGACAACAACTACACCTGGGGTGTGAGGCCTCACGGTTCTATTCAATAAGGGCGCGCACAAAAAGGCGACCTTCAAAAGGGCGACCTCAATTGAGCGCCGAATAAAGGCGCGCGCAAATAAAGGAGCGCTTCAAAAGGATGACCTTCGGAGCGAATTAAATTAATTGTCCTTGATTATGCTAGTAGACCGCATCTCGAATATCTACGTGGCATTGCACATAATCTACAGCTTCAAGTGTAACTTGCTTTCACCTTTTTATACATTCACTCATTGCCTTAATCTAATTTTCTGTAATTTTGAAAACAACGAAATATAGAGAGCTTTAGAAATAGTTCGTTAGAGTAGTTCGTTAGAAGTTCATGCATAATTAATTGGATGTTTTAATATTCTTGCTTTCACCTTTTTATACGTTCAATCATTGCCTTTATCTAATAAATTTTCTGTAATTTTGTTGCGTTTGCCTTATTCGCTGCGCCCAATTGACGTCACCCTTTTGAAGCACTCCTTTATTTATGCGCGCAGTTATTCGGCGCTCAATTGAGGTCGCCCTTTTGAAGGTCGCCTTTATGTGCGCACCCTTATTGACGGATACCCGGCCTCACACCCAGGTTGTCTGTTCAGCTGCTGTGAGCTTGTTCACTGGCACACTCGCTCTCTCTCCCTTCCATTCTTCCTTCCTGCAACCTCCGTTTCTTTCAGTCTCTTTCTTTTACTTCTCTTTCTATCCTGTTCTTCTCCCCCCTTAACCGGCTCGCGCTTCGCTATATATGCGGGGAGGACATGGCAGCTGCAGCCCATTAGCCACAGGAACAATCATGGATGTGGGCAGTTTCCCACCTGTGCACTTAGGTGAAAACCGCCCACACCGCAGATGGCCCTGTGGCTTGCTACAGCCACCACGCCCCCTCGCTAAGCCGCGAGCGCGGCGATTATTTATTTAATTAAAAATGGCCTTTGGTGGGAGAGCTGTGGACCCATAACACCACAGGGACATGTAGAGAAAGTGTTGTGTGTCTGAAATGTCTGCAAATCTCCTTAAATGAAAGTCTAAAAATTGTGCACTTTAATCACAATGTCTCAATTGTTGGATGTGTAATTTTAAACTGTACAGCAGTGAGCTAATGTCTCTTTGTCACAAACATTAAAAAAGAGAGAGACCCTTGATGCTAACGCAATTACAAAGGTTCCTCTAATAACCCATTAGTATTTAAAATGAGTAAATAATGATAAGCTAATGAAGTTGGAAGTTAAGACAACTTAGCTGAAATCGAGAAAAATGTCAGGCCTTTGTTCACCTTTAGTAAAATCCTGCAACCAATAATATTTAAAGTTGAAATACATAATAGCGATTTTAGGAAAAATAAATAAAAACAAACCAGTTGAAATGCCAAGATAATCTGAGGAAACTTGGCTTGATGGGAGAACTCGGTTTTAGCTGGCACGGCAGGACGCCTTGTAAAGTGGGCTGTGAATGATGATGTGCTGTGTGCTAGAACAATGTGAGCTCTGCCATCTTCAATTCCTGCCTGATATCAGCTTTAGCATCAACAGGAGCTGCAAGGTGGTGACAAGCACATTAATTTGATTCCACGTGTATTCAGTCCATGAGAAAGGCTAAAACAGGCCGGCTGAATCTGGAGGTGGTCCGGCACTGAATTAAGTAAAGTTAGTCAGTCAAGGACAAGAAGTGAGAGGGACAGAGCAGAGCAGAACCGGGTGGGCCCAACTGGGGGTTCTTCATGTCGGACCCGTACGGTAAAACTCATCACCTTCAACATGTAGGGTCTTCCTGTCTACTTTTTAGTTATTTTTTGTTCCTCTTTTCCCTTCCGCTGTGCTCCGTCTGTGTGTTTCTTGTCTGTAATTTCTGAAATATGTAATTATAACAGCCTGGTTATTACACGTAATGGCCACTATAATACAGGTGTACTATATTTTCTGCAAATACTGTGTATGAGAAGTGTGTGTGGGCATATACTATACCAATGAATTTGTCTTTCTTATAATTTACATAATACTGAATTTCAAGTGGGAGGCTGCCAAGCTGCTTCTGTTTCCATTTGCTAGCCAGAAAGTGGCTATAAAGTAGGATGGTAAACACCGACGTCTAGGCAGACCTATCAGTTCACATGAAAGGCAGTGCCCGTCACGATCCAATTTGTCAAACTCATCTGTCTATTATAAAAAGAAATCCTCTCCTGGGAAGCAAAAAGCAAGTCTACGATACGTGATCTTCTCGTAAGACATTTTAAAGACCCGCGAGACCACAGACATGCCCGACTTACAATCTATCAAAAATATTCAGTCTTGTGAAGGATTTAAGCACACACAGATCCAGGGCTCTCAGCGCATATAAAGCGTATAAGGTACGTTATAAATTAAATGTCGACATCTAAGCGAAGAAGAAAGCAGTGCGGAGAAAAGAGACTCAAATGCATTGGACAGAAAAAAGAGCAAAAAAGAATAATCGAGGTGCAAATTCAGAAAATAAGGAAAGTAATTATCAGCCCGCAACAAGTGGAATTGAAAAAAAAAAGCACGTCCAATCCGGCTCAGAATTAAAAGACAATGAGTAAAAGAAAGTAGAACTTCATAAAGACGTTTACAAACGTTGACGCTAAACACATGCAGAGCAGGTTAGAGACTGTGAAACCAGTGAAATTCTAAAGGATCAAAAAAAATAAAAAAGGCGCTATACACATATGGAGAAAGTTAACGGATATGAAAGTTGGAAAATTAGAAAATTATAAAAAAAGAAAGTAAAGATCGCAGTAGCGCAAACAAACAAACTGCCTCATTTAACTATGCACCAGTCTAACTTTGGTTTTGCACAATAATTACTACACTATTGCACCTTAACACTTAATTCTACTTTATTCACATAATTGTACTTATTTATTATGTTCTACTATACTGTTATCTTTCAATCTATGACTTTTTGTTAATCTAACTGATATTCTTCTAACTTTGCACAGTTTTTGATAAGCGGATCAGGGTGCATTTCACTGCGTGTTGTCCTGTATAACTATGCATGTGACAAATAAAGAATCTTGAGAATTTCAAAAACAGAGTTTACCACACATGCATTTATTAGTTACTTTGTTCATGTATATATATTTATCTGTCTGCTTATTTAAAAACCTAAATTTACAACAGGAGTCAAAAATGTTCTGTCTAGCCCAGGGGTAGGCAATGTCGGTCCTGGTGAGCCGCAGTGGCTACAGGTTTTCATTCCAACCCAATTGCTTAATTAGAAACCAATCATTGCCAATCTCAGACCTTATTTAATTTTAGATAGATAGATAGATAGATAGATAGATAGATAGATAGATAGATAGATAGATAGATAGATAGATAGATAGATAGATAGATAGATAGATAGATAGATAGATAGATAGATACTTTATTAATCCCAAGGGGAAATTCACTTACTCCAGCAGCACCTTACTGATACAAAAAACAATATTAAATTAAAGATTGATAATAATGCAGGTAAAAACAGACAATAACTTTATATAATGTTAACGTTTACCCCCCCGGGTGGAACTGAAGAGTCGCATAGTGTGGGGGGGGAACGATCTCCTCAGTCTGTCAGTGGAGCAGGACAGTGACAGCAGTCTGTCGCTGAAGCTGCTCCTGTCTGGAGATGATCCTGTTCAGTGGATGCAGTGGATTCTCCATGATTGACAGGAGCCTGCTCAGCGCCCATCGCTCTGCCACAGATAGATAGATAGATACTTTATTAATCCCAATGGGAAATTCACATTCTTCAGCAGCAGCATACTGATACAATAAATAATATTAAATTAAAGAATGATAATAATGCAGGTGAAAAACAGACAATAACTATGTATAATGTTAAATGTTAACGTTTACCCCCCCGGGTGGAATTAAAGAGTCGCATAGTTTGGGGGAGGAACGATCTCCTCAGTCTGTCAGTGGAGCAGGACAGTGACAGCAGTCTGTCGCTGAAGCTGCTCCTCTGTCTGGAGATGATACTATTAAGTGGATGCAGTGGATTCTCCATAATTGATAGGAGCCTGCTGAGCGCCCTTCGCTCTGCCACAGATGTCAAACTGTCCAGCTCCATGCCAACAATAGAGCCTGCCTTCCTCACCAGTTTGTCCAGACGTGAGGCGTCTTTCTTCTTAATGCTGCCTCCCCAGCACACCACCACGTAGAAGAGGGCACTCACCACAACCATCTGATAGAACATCTGCAGCATTTTATTGCAGATGTTGAAGGTCGCCAGCCTTCTAAGAAAGTATAGTCGGCTCTGTCCTTTCTTACACAGAGCATCAGTATTGGCAGTCCAGTCTAATTTATCATCCAGCTGCACTCCCAGGTATTTACAGGTCTGCACCATCTGCACACAGTCACCTCTGATGATCACGGGGTCTGTGAGGGGCCTGGGCCTCCTAAAATCCACCACCAGCTCCTTGGTTTTGCTGGTGTTCAGGTGTAGGTGGTTTGAGTCGCACCATTTAACAAAGTCATTGATTAGGTCCCTATACTCCTCCTCCTGCCCACTCCTGATGCAGCCCACGATAGCAGTGTCATCAGCGAATTTTTGCACGTGGCAGGACTCTGAGTTGTTGAGTTTATGGCTTGTTAGTCTGTTCAATGTAAGGCTCTTATATCGTAGATGTTTTTCCTTTCCAAGGATATCATCCAAATGATTTGAAGCCTAAAACAGATCATTTTCAGTCTTTCACATTTTTCTATTAAGTGTTTTATTAAATCAAACAGTGCATGATGAACACACACAGATGTAATTGGAAAAAAGCTAGCTGGAGAACTTCTGGCTGCTTTGTCTTTTACATGTTATTGCTAATAAGGAGCAATTAAAACACTGAATGCAGCAGTTTAAGATTGAAATAAGCAATTAAGGGTGGGGAACCTTAAGAAGCGAGACCACTAAAATGAAGCAGCAAAATGTCACTTAAGCAATATGTGCTTCATCAGCAATAATTGAGTTCTCGTTAAGGAACTGGGTTGGAGCAAAAACCTGCACATACTGCGGCTCTCCAGGACTGACATTGCCCACCCCTGGTCTGGCCCTTGTACAAAAACCTAGACAAAAGCTGGGGTATCACCTTGGTAACCCCATGTACTTTTGGAACTGTGAGAGGAAAAAAGCACGACTTTACAGACAGGAGTCCAATGCAGAACTCTACTTACTTTGTTACTTTGTAAAAAAAAAAATTATTAACTGCTGATGATGTCGATCGTTTTGTCTGTGCTGAAATTCCAAACAGAGAAACCTATCCTGACCTCATTAAAAAGATTCAGCATATTGGGACTCGCAAGATTACAAATATTGTTTTTACAGAAGTTCTGAAATAAAAGTGAAACTAATGAAATAGCAACAATTCAAAGAAAAAAAAATCTTAAAAGTGTGTATCCGGAAAACCAAACACAGGGGTTGGCGAGCGAAGCGATCAGGGGGCAAAGCCCCCTAGTTAAGTAAAAGAATGTGAGAGGCCACTAAAACGTTCCTCACAAAGGCCAGGACCTTCGCCAGCTTCACCTCATAAGGCTCACCACAAGTCGGCCATCTGCCATTTGCTACCTGCAGGCTCCAACATACACAGGCCTGAAAATAGGGAGTTGGCTTCTAAAAGTTCAAAATGGTTTTCAAAAGAGAGGAACCGTCAAACCTTGGGCTTGGACAGACAAGTATCTTTATAAAGAAAAAAAAAATTATAAAATGTAATTAAAGAACGTAAAAAAAGATGGGAATAATGGTATGCCGGAAAAGACAAGCAGGTCCAAATTCACAAGGCAGAATCAGAATGCAAGGAACAGCAAAATCAACCAAATCTGATAATTGAAAGGAAGCAATACGGGTGTGGCGGAAGTGCTGAGGCCAGGGCTCCTCAGGCATTGGGGCGCCCCCTGGTGGTGACCACAGGCCCCTATAGGGTTGAGCTTCTAAGCTCTGTTCCCGTGTTCCCCAAAGCCACCAGGGCGGTCGCCCCCTCATGGTCTGGAGGAGGCGTAAGCCCTCCTCCGGTCCTCCTGGGCATCCCGGCTGGGTACCACCCCTAGCCACTCGCCACAACACACAGTCATATTAATACTGTAAATGTATGTGCGTGTATATATTGTAAACATTTTGAGTGTGTGAGTGTATCATGTGTATTGCGTGCGTAATGCTTCAATGTTATGCTCTGTCTTTGTGTTGAATGTCTTTTTATTTTCCATCCCATATTCTTGTATCATGTGCCGGCTTATCCTTGGTCATGTGCTCAACAAGAATACATTTGAATTATATGAAAATTGAAATGGGGGAGCATGGTGGCACAGTGCTTTGAGAATAATACTTTCATATGTCCAAAGATATGACGGTTGGAAACTCTATGGTGGATATGTGTGTGGGTGGGCCTTTCAGATGGACTCCCCACCAGGGCTGTTTCATGTTATGTGCCAGAGGCTGCTGCAATAGGCTCTGTCCCCTTGTGACCATCAAGTGAATTGTTGGGGTTTGTCAATGTTATGCTTATGAGAACTGAACCTGATGGTACATGTTGCTTGTGGCACTGTAAACTGTAAAATAATGATTGATGCCTTGGTTCATTAACAATTAGAAAAAGTAGTGAAATCTAGTCAATTTCTTTGTCATGTGTGTGTAATACAATAAAATTAGTACTTGCATGTCTCCTGATTACTGCGGTGGGTTGGCACCCTGCCCGGGATTGGTTCCTGCCTTGTGTCCTGTGTTGGCTGGGATTGCCTCCAGCAGACCCCCGTGACCCTGTGTTTGGATTCAGCGGGTTGGAAACTGGATGGATGGATGGATGTCTCCTGATTACTCTTGAAAAAAAATACAATACAAAAAATATATACGTAAGTGAATAAAAAGTATACTAAACATGCAACATATCCTTTATAAACAATTCTATGCAAAACGTATTTGCCAGTGTGGGTTTTCTCTGTGTGTCCTGTTTTCCTCCCACAGTCCAAAGGCCGTGATGCTAAATGCCCCCCTGATGTGTGTGTGTCTGCACTTTGTGATGGGCGGGTGCCCTGTTCAGGTGTCGTTCCTGCCTTGCACCCGGCGCTTTCTGTGCTAAGCTTCAGCTAATCTATGGCCTTGCTCTGGATAAGTGACTTAAGAAAATGGATGGATGAATATAATGATCCATCCTTTATAAAGTCTGCCTTATCCTGTGGAGGCTACAGTCTATCCATGCAGCATCAGATTAAGGGTAGGAAGCAGCTGTGGACAGGGCATTAACCCATCTCCGGGCCTGCCTGTGCACACACTCTCTATCATTCATACCATGCCAATATACAGATAATAGTAAACTTAACAAAACAAAATCTTAATACATAATTCACCAGCCTCCTCACTCACTCACTCACTCACTCCCGTCCGTCCGAAGCTGAATGTGCAGTCGCCTTCTGTGCAGCTGCCCAAATAACATTACGAGACCGACATCGCGGCAGGCGGTGGATTTACGGCCGCAAAAATTCAAAGAGAAAGGCGACTTCGACCGACATCCAACCCCAACATCGCGGCAGGTGGCGGATTTACAGCCACAAAAATTCAAAGAGAAAGGCGACTTCGATTAAAGCTCTAGAGGCCTGAAAGCCGATTTTGACTACAGCTCGAGGCCTAATTACGCATTCATTCAATACACCTATATCAGGTTTGTAGTGCTTATACTTATTACTATTCCACTCGTGCCCGTTTCACCTTACGTTGTCGAAACGGGCTGTTCATCTAGTAAATAAATAAAACTCTGGACAGACTTGGGCAGAATTAACAAACTGTAATTTCCCCTAACCCTAACTTAACTACTTGTGTCTGCGGAGTCCACCAGGATCTTCACTTTCTTCAGCAGGCCTAATCTGACAATGCTGTGCAATGGTACCTCAATGACTAGTGGGCACATGTGGTACGGTGGATTGGACATAGTGCCCCCCCAGCAGGGTGGAGTCCGTATTGGCAAGCTTCACAGGCTCTTCTTTGATATGAAGTTTCAAGCTGATCAGATCGTGGTTGGGACGTGCAGTGCTGTTTCAGAGCTAATCCCGGTGCATTAAGTCAGAAGTAATTAAAGTAACGAGGAAGCCAAATGAGAGGAAAGGACACTGAAACGCTCAGCTAGAGGGGTGGGAATGAACAGAGTCGAGCGTCTTCCCAGGCCCACCCCAGAATTGTCATAGTAGTGTTGTAAAGAATGACTGCAGTCTCCAGCTGATCTGAGGTGTCTCAGCTCTGGGCCCTCGGCTTCCCCAAATGCACCATGGATAGCAGGCGTGTGCACACGTGTGTATATGTGCCGTTTTCGCTATTATGCTCTTCCAGTGCTGAAAGCTCTTGGTAATTGGGGCTACTCTAAACATTTGGACCCCTGGAACACAGTAATCTGCTATCTATTTTGCTAGCTTTGCAGCTTGGATTCCCTGCTGTTTAATGAACTCTGCCGGGCCTTTAGCTTCAGAGAATCTTTTTTTCTTGTTCATTGTTTAGCCTGACTATTTGAAGTCCTGCTGTTTTTAACAGACCTCTCCAGTCCAGCTGCTATTTTATTTTATTTTTTTCTAAAAAAAAAAATGAGTTGCCACTTTTTTTCCTTTTCTACTTCTCTCATCTGTAAAAGTTAGCTTGTCTGTAGACGGACGTTAAAAATGTAACGTTAAATGAATACAGTGCTCCATTTTGTGTCAGTTGATTGTACGCTCTTCATGAGTTCATGGTGAGCTTTCTCAGGATGTTTGCGCTTCCTCCCGCATCCCAGTTATGTTCACGTTGACTAGACTGGCAGCCCATTGGAAATTTCTACTGCTCCCAGCGTTGATCTTTGATGACTCGTGAGACTCTTATTTATGTTTCATTTAAGAATCAACGTTGTCACCGATGTTTCCCCAAAAAACGGCTTTAGACAGAAAGGAGACGTGAGATACAACGGGGCTCAAAGGAGTCAAACTGGAGTATTTGATTTGAAAAGGTCTCTTTCTAGTCTTGTTTTAACCCCCTTTATATCTTTTATTTTACTTTATCCAAGGTGTCATAACATCTGAGATACGATCGGTTACATTTGTTTTCTTTTTCCAATGGGAGCGCAGGCAGGTGAGGTGACTTGCTCAAAGTTACTTGGTGTCAGCCAGAGGTGGCCTTAGGGGTGTGCGGGGCTGACCAACCCCACGTGGGGACGGTATTACCAATATGTGTGGACTGTATAAACGTGCACGCGAATTTAATAAAAATAATGTTAACATACACCAGATTTACTCATTATAGTATTCAGCTAAATTTTTGCACGATAACACGCAGACTTTATCAAAATATAACGATATAATCTATTAAAAAAAAGTGCAATTCATAATTAATGACAATACCACGACAGTGCGAAATGCGATGTGGTGTCATGCGGAAATTACAAGGGCCTCTTCTAGAAAACGTACCCAAATTGCAAGTATACTCGATATACAGGATGTCATAGTCATAACTCACGTTGATGTCATGTCAGCCGGTTATCATGATTTTGTGCATTAATATTCGGATATGTTTATGGCCGACAAATAAAATGTGAGTTTCAGTGTTCCGACAGAAAGTGTGAAATTAACGTAGCGGTATCATCATGAAATCTCTTACCGGTTTCCAGGTTCAGAGACGAAAATCCACTTTTCTTGCCTTCCCATTGGAAAAGTTGTCGATGACAACTTCATAGTCTAATGTGGATCTGCAATGTGTTTTCTATAGATAGGAGAAGCCAACCCAGCAACTAATGGGCTATACCTATTTTAGGAAAGGACTATACTGGCGATCCTTTTCGGGTGATAAAGGTGGATTGTGGAATGTTTTCAAAGACGTACATGTACAGAATTTGACCTTGAAGAGGGATTTTAAAAGGGTTCCTCTTAGGAGCATCTCAAATATATATATGTTATGGCCAAAACCCGAAATCGGCCAAAGTGAGACATGTCCGGCCAAATCAGGAAATAGCCAATGTCGCTGTAAATTGACCAGCCAGTGTCCGATCTTTTCCTCGATTTCGGGATTTGGCCAGCCAGTTTGCAAAATAGCTTGGGACGACTGGCCAAAATTAGAAGAAAAAAGGCATGAGCAGCGATTTGTTGCGCACTTAGTAGTGCAATTGCATCGAGTGTAGCCTTGGCGGCTCTTGTTCAGAAAGCGGACGCCACTTGGTTGTTTCACAATAATTAAGATTAGGTATATAGCAGGTGTCACATTTCTGCTATCATTTTAGCCCTAAAATAGTGACTTAACATCAGGGACCTATTTTATTGACCTTAAGGTTAGTGTTTGGGCGAGGAGAAGGCCGTCTAAAGTGGTGTCCGCTTTCTGAACAAGATCAGCCTTGAGCAGTTTCTCGTGCAGAATGGAAAACTCACTTCTGAATCTGCATCTGAAAGTTTTCGGATTTTGGCCAGGGAGTTCTCACCACTTCACGAAATGGCCAGCCAAAGTAGCATATGCGCTGGTCATTTCTAGTAATTCGGACTTTGGCCACACCTCTTGACCAAAATGAGAAATGGGTTTTGGCCATAACATATATACTGTATACTGGAGAATAATACTTGACAAATCTGCTCAAACGGGACATGCGGACCTCAAAAGCGGGGCCCCCTTAGGCGTGGGGCCTGAAGCAGTCACCCCACTTGCCACTCCCAAATGTTCCTCTTGGTGTCAGCAGTGGGATTTCAACCCACAACTTCAGGTTTTAAAGTCCAAAGTCTTGACTACTAGGCCTCACTGCCTGCCTTTTCTACCAGGATGAGTTTGATCTAATTGGAGCACAGCGATATAAATCAGTACAACTAATACAGGGAGATTCACTCGAAAGAGGCCCTGAATATTTTGTAATATTTCTCACTAGGACGAAACAATCTGAACAAAACAACGTGCAATGTGCTCCTCAGTATATGGAGCTTCGAACAAGCTGGGATGCCCTTGCGTCGGAGCGATGAGGTAGGCGCCAGACAGCCGTCATAACCTTTAACCTCCGTTTGCAACTTCTGGGCGCATACCGCTCATACCCCTTCACTCAGTCACTCGACTTCTCATCAGGATGGTGGTGTACAGTATTGAGCAGCACGTCTTCATGGTGCGAACCTATTGGGTCACCAATTCTTTTAAGTGATGTCAGAATCAACTGGATGATTGTGAGTTAACGGAAGGTTACTTCCAGCAAGATGTCACACATCGGTAAGGAGCATGGCAGAAACTGAGCTCTTCTTCAGCAACAGGGTCATTTCAAAGGGGCTTTGGCTACCACAGTTGCTGGATATGACACCACCAGACTTTTTCCTTTGGGGTCTGCTCAAATGAAAAGTCTATCGGAACAAGCCTCACACTGTGGAAGATTTGAAGGAAAACATGCAACGTGAAATTGCTGCTATTCCCCCTCCAAGACGCTTGCTGATACGTTCAGGAACATGGACCGGCACATCAAAATGTGTCTGGTAGAAAATGGAAATTGCATGTAATGAAATCGATTACACATATGTCAAGGTATAGAGCGGGTGTTTTTTGGTTCAGATTGCTTCATCCTAACGGGAGTTACAACGGGATATTCGGAACCTCTTTCGAGTGAATCTCCCTGAAGTATTAATCAGATGCAAGGACTAAAGATTTGTAATCGTCGTATTTTAGTAGCACAAACAACTGTCGATAAATTTCACCATATGTTACTGTGCACACAATGCAAATACTTTCAAAGTGCAAAAAGCCAACAAAAACAAATGTCTAAGCAGCGGGTCTCAAAAGTAACTAACTCAAGATGGTAGAACTTCCGATGATAAGGACTTCCAGGTGGATGGACAATGGAGCTGAATTCAAGGGTGATAAAGCCGTCAATCTTCAGGTCTGCAGAGGGAGGAAGAGACAAAGCGTTAGTAAAACAGTGCCATCCTGTGTTCAGGCAAGAAATTACCATCACCGATGTGCACGAGTGCCATAGCGTCATGTTGCTGCCAGGGTTCTTCCTCTGGCTGAGGTTCAGATCTTTGTTTTATGTAATTTTTGGTTCATTTTTCATTTTTTTGTTAACATTAACAATTGCTTGTGTTTATTATTTGTATTCTTTGTGGTTCTTTTTGTTCCATTTATGTCCCATGTGTTTTGTGGGTTTTCTACCAAGAGGCTGATCACTGCCAGGCCCTGCCCTCTGCCATATAAATTCAGAAGGATCTCCCACAATTCCTGGCTGTTCATTTTGAATTTGCTCGGGAGTTTGGTGAGTGTATCTTTTGTAGTGTTTGGTGATTCTTTTGCCTTTTGACCTTATTGTTCCGTTTCTGACCATTTTTCGAATTTCTTTATTAGGACTGTGTTTGCTTTAGGAATTCTCTTTACAGGCACTGTATGCCTTTGGTGTTCTTCGGAGCTTCACAGTATTGCGACAAAGCATTTTTGTTACAAAGAAACCTTTTATTTGGTATTTTTATAAAGCTTCTGTGTTTGCCCGTTTATCTAGGCAGGGTTTGGCAGTATATTCCCCTCTAGTGGACATTTTTGGAATTTTCTTGGGACTCCCAGTCGTAACACATAGCTTGAATTTGATGGGCCCTAGTGCAAAAACTAGAATAGCCCCACCTATATGAGATATTTTAAATTCATGACCACCATGAATGATATACAACAAGCATATAAGCAAACAAAAGGTCAGTAGTCATAATTAGGCTTTATGGATCTATGAGAATAATAACACTGTTAACCTTTTCATCCGAATGTCATGTAGGCAAGCATGTTATTAATAAAGCCTTGAGACGTAACAACTATGCAGTTACTGTGGGCCCCCCATCCCCGTAGACCTCAGTACTGAATATTTATTTATACATACATAGATACAGTGCCTTCAGATTGTTTTCACAATCCTTTATTTTATCACACTGCAGCCTTACACAAAAAATATTTTTCCTGTCATCAAGCAACACTCAATACCCCAGAATGACAAAGTGAAAACAGGAGTTTAGAAAATTTGTAAATGTATTAAAAATACATTACTGAAATCTCACATTGATAAATAGTACAATTAATCTATAGATAGGCAGGTAAATCAATAAATAAATAATTATATATCGTGCAGAAGTATATATACAGTATATACATAGACAGAGATAGAGAGCAAGAGAAATTGAGTGGGTATGGCAGAGACAGAGGGAGAAAATGAAAGCCGGTGAGAGAAAGTGAGCATGTGAGAGAGACAGAGGCGGAGAACACAACATTTAATGTAGGCAGTGATTTGGGTTACCAGACACCTGGGTAGCCAAAGAAGGACTCAGAAAACAGGAGCACCCATTGAAAGTGGGTGTCCTAAGCAGTAGCATTGGAACCAAATACAGTAAGTGCCGGTAGAGTTTATTTTTGTTGGCTTCTACATCCTCTTTTTGATGTGTTGGTTTTCAGCTCATTGAAATATTGGATGTAAGGTACTCAAGCCCCTTAAATGGAATAGTGCCGTTGCGCCTTACCCATGCATGGCTTCCCATTGCTGGTCCTGACCCGTACTATAAACCTGCACAAAACAGATAGTTTCCATTTTTTTAACTTTGTCTGCTGGATGTCTGTCAGCCCTACACCAGATCCCACTCTCAGTGTGGAGTTTATACATTCTCTCTCTGCATATGTGGGTTTTCACTTGGTAGAAAGGTTTCCTTTAACATGCGTATGTATATTTTTTATAACATTGTCCTATTCAGTTTTTCAATTTCATGTCATATTGAAATCTTTTCAGCTCTGTAAATGTGCCTCATCATGGTGCATACTCTTACTTAAAGTTTGATTGATAGGTTGATTGCCCAAAATTGACTGAGTGTAGCTGAATGTGACTTTCAGTTTGCTGGCCACACACCATGCTTGGTTCCTGCCTGTTGCTTTACACCACCACAGTAGATTTTCAAAATGCAGGTTTATCAAATCCCAAGACCATCCCAAGCTATAGCAAAGGCAATGCCTCAATTACACATGGAGATGATGGGCTTATAAAGGTTTTCTTGCATTTCTGCTTAGGATTTCTATCCTATTTAAAGAAAAGAGAGAGTGAGATTCAGAGGACTGAATGAGAATAATGTTCTTGACACCCCCTATGGAGATAAATGCATTTATTTCCCTTAAATCCGATTCAGTCGGAAGCTATAAAAGTAAAAGCCAAACAAATAAATAAAGCAATGCGCAGTTAATACAAATAGGCTGCTTCAATTGGCAATCCGTTTTCATATAAAAGACGGCAACAATGAACGTGGATGAATTACCGCATGGTAAAGACACAAGGTTAATTTAGCAAAACTAATTGAACATTTGATTCCCAAATTCAACTTTCACACCACCCGGGACCCCCCGAAACACTCGGCGTGTCTCACTGATTAGCCAACATCAAAAAAAAAAAAAAAAAAAAATAACTCAGGCCCAAAACAAAAAAAAACAAAACAATACAGAGCTTGTTTTATGCGCTCCTTTTATTTTTACACCACAAAGAAAAAGATCTTTTAAAATAAAATTTCTGTAGTTTTCCAGATGTGCGGCCGAGTTAATTCCGCTTTGTGCATAATCACTCAGTGAAGCGGTGATGTTGGAAAAATGCCTGAAAAAATGTAATTTTTTTTTTCTTTTTGAATGTTTAAGTTATGATCCAATTTCACTGAACTGGAAAAACGGGCTTCGTGAAGCAGATTTCCGAGTGCAGACTATCACGTTCAGAGAAATTAGTGGGCCTGCATCCAGAGAGTTCAGCGTGGTCCATTTTAATAGAGAATTCATTTCATAAACTCACGTGTTCTTTAATTTTCTGCAGTGTTTTACATTGTATGAGTCCCCCTGTGTGAAATTTTTTGTACAATTTTTATTTGTATGATCTGGTTAGATATACAACTATATATCATATCTTTCATTTAATAATGCTGATGTGGAATTCATTTTATATTTTCTATGAAGTGATGATTTGCAGATCTGATTTTCTTGAAGCAAGGTTCTCTTGTCATCATTTCTCAAATAAAAAGGTGAAACTTACCAGGGCATGGCTGCCTCAACTTCATACGTCTAGTTTAGTTATAAAAGGACAGAAATCTTAAAGCTTAAGAAGGTTATTTATGCCAAAATTAAATACAGTCACTACCTGATCTGCGCTACCTGCCCTCTACCACAGACTTGCAATGCAATGAAAAGCACACGTAAGTGGAGCATTTAATTTTAGCGCGGTTTTATCGTGTCATAATTCAAAACATTTTAGCCAAATGAGCGATTGCTTTTGTCCAGGGGGAGCTGGGTGGTCTCACGGCCTCGGGACCCCCCTGCAGATTTTTTCTGTTTTTTCTGTCCTCCCAGCCATCCGACCTTACTTTATTCTTTGTTACTTTGCATTGCCTAATCTTATTTTTATATTTTTTTTCTTTCTTCATCTTGTAAAGTACTTTGAGCATCATCATTTGTATGAAAATGTGTTCTAGAAAGAAATGTTGTTGTTTTTGTTGTTTTCACTACAGCATGCAATTTTCATGTCAGTTTAAAATGCAATAGAAGAGCATAGTGCATTTTAATTCATGTCCATAGTTCGCGTGTCAAAATTTAAAAGCTAAACCAACATACTACTGTAGCGGGGCCACATAGTGTTTAAATGTCAGTTCTGAGTGCATCTCGTTTCATTGTCCCGTTTACTGTTTGTGCATCAGTTTATGCCGTCCCCGTAAAAGGGGACGGATGATGGAAGGAGACCACAGCCACAAACCTGGAAAGCACCTGTTTACAATCAATCAATCCCAGCCGTCACAGGACTATATAAGCCAGCAGGAGGAGAAGGAAGAGAGAGGAGAGAAGGAGATTTTTCATTCACGACCACGAGCCAACTGTTCCAGTTATTGTCCACATCGCGCATATCCATCCAGTTTGTTTTTCCATCAGCCGGATTTATTTCAAGGACCTCACCACGAGAGACCCCGTGGTAGGACTTAATCATCCACCACACACACGAGGATTCACGGTGAGGCTGTTCCATTTTTTCCGGGGAGAATCGAACAACGCAATTTCACTAATTCAGTCATCCGCTTTCAGGACAGTTTCATTATTACCGGACTCACGTTCTTATTCATTTTCAGTTTATCATTCATTGTCGTTATTCGTGTTGTGTGTTTATTTGTTACAGGGACAAGGGAGGGTTTTTGTTATATATATATATATTTGGTGGTGTCTTGTTATTGCTGGGGTGGAGGGATATTTATATTTATGTTTCTATTTTTCTATTTCATTTCACTTAATACATATAATCTGTTTAATTTTACATCCTGTTTTTGTGTGCTCATATTTTTCACCGTCGATTGTGGGGGGGAAAAGTTTAATTGGTAAGAAGTACGGCTTGATAGTAAGGTTATTTCTCAGTAAATTATCCAGGTCACTGGTCTTGGAGGTGTAGCTGCCGGCTGAGTAAAAGGGGTCGGCCGTTACACTACATTTCACTTAATGGCTGCTCCAAGTGTGTTGCATTTTAATTCAAGAGCACACATCAATCAGGGCAAAACTGAATGTAATGAAATGACCAATCGGTGTTAGCAGTTGGGGTACGAGGCGTTCAACTTCTAAACATTTATGTGCTTTGATGGCAAAACATTAAGTGTCACACATGTGGAGAGAATCACCCAAACAGTAACGAGTATGTTTTAGGCCTTTTTTAGGACATTGGAACAATCTAGATGAGAACAGGTCATTGAGCCCACTTAAGCTCACCGGTCCCATCCGCTTAATTCTTCTAAAATAAAATCAAGTCGAATTTTGAAGGATCCTAAAGTCCTCCGGTCTACCACACTACTTGGTCACTTATTCCATGTGCCTGTGGTTCTCTGTGTGAAAACAAACTTCTAAATGTTTGTGCGAAGTTTAACCTTAACAAGTTTCCAACTGTGTCCCCATGCTCTTGATGAACTCCTTTTAATGTCTCAGTGTCGATCCACTGGACTAATTCCCTTCAAAGTTTTCAATCATGTCAAATCTTAACCTCTTTCTGTTTAATTTGAAGAGGCTCAGCTCTTTCAATCTTCCTCATAACTCATCCCCTGTACCCCTGTAATCAGCCTTGTTGCTCTTCTCTGGACCTTTTCTATTGCTGCTATGTCCTTTTTGTAGCCTGGAGACCCAAAACTGCACCCAGTACTCCAGATGAGGCCTCACCAGTGTGTTATAAACTTGGGCAGAACCTCCTTGGACTTGTGCCCCACACATCAGGGTTATGACCCGCGATCTATGGACACAAATTGAAATGCTCTGCATTGCATTTCAAACTGACATGAAAAGTGTGTGTTGTAAAAGTAATCAATCAATTTGTTGATATACAATGCAGTTGACATGTTGGAGTGCATTTAATTTTGGGACAAATAATCTTCCGTAGCATATGAGTCTCGTCTGTCAAATGCAGAACTTCAAATCTATTAAAAATCAGCTCATGTAGGGGGTCCAAAGTATTGGAGGAGCTGCCATCCTCAGGCTGAGATGTTTAACAAAGGACTCTGTCACTTGTGGGCATTCGTCAAATGGGGGAGTTTGTTCTGTCCAACAACGACAGTGAACCAGATTAAACAGGTTCAAAAATGACATTAGCCCTCAGGTGCAGCCTATTTTTGTTGCTTAGTAATGAGACTCCATATAAGCTCTTCAGCTATGCTTCACCAATAATTAACTGTGCTGAATGTTGTGGAAAAAACAGAGCAAACAGAAAAAGATTTGGGGGGGTCCATCCCAAATATTTTTGACAATACAAATGGAACCGAACCGAGTACTCATCAAAAATTAGTGACTGATCAAGAGATTGGAGTGCTTGGGGTTTATAGGTACAGAAAAGGAAAGGGTGGGATGTCAGACGGAAATGACGTCTGCAGGAGGGCGTGTCGGGGCACCAGAAGTAGGCGGAGTCTTAGCTGGGCTTTCCTTCTGGTGGTCTGCGGAAGAGGAAGACAAGGCATTAGTACCATTCGTCAACCCCAGTTAAGCCCTTAGACTGCCTTCCAGGAGCGTGTATGTGATAATGTTTATTTGAAAGCACAGGATACAATTAAAGGTAAAAACAAAAATTAAAGAAAAACACGCAGCTAGGGCATTTTGTCATGTGTGCCATCATTGAATGGCCATTTAAACTCCTCTGTTGTGCTGTCCATGCTTACATAACTGCATGAAGACAACATTTCACAGTCAGAGGCTTGGGACCGTCGGCTCACCCAGTGGAGCTCAGCTTGGTCTGTCTGAGAGGAGGGTACAGCTGGGTTTTTGTTAATGAATTCCCGATCTATAAAGATGGAAACACTTCATTGCTGGAATTACTATAAATTTATACAACAACAAAAATAACACCAAATGTGACCCTGAACTACAGGAGTACTCCAGTATCTTGTGTGACATCCCCTTCTTGACCCCTCTGCTGCACTGAGCATAATGAGCCTCTGAATTGACACTTGTCAGATGCCATCTCATTTGTGAAGAAGCACTGATGAAGCTCCTGGCCACTGGCAGGCAGAGGGTCACGTCTGTGGGTGATGAACATCCATCCCTAAGTTGCTCTGGAGTTTCAGTCAGAACATCACAACACCTGCACGCCAGCATTCATTCCTCAGGATAGTTGTAATCCCAATCTTCTGTGGCATTGCCCTGCTGTTGGGTCGGGTGAGAGCTGTAAAACCTGGTTTATGGTTGAAGCATCCTTCCTGGTTACAAGGGCCGCATGGCGAAAGTGACGTCAGACATGGGGATGTGTGCCCAGTTTTTGCTGTGCGCTGCGAGCAGAATTTTCCTTACTACAGTGTATAGAAAATGGCAAATCTGAGGAGAGGCTGGTGGCAGATGTGATCCTATTAGGCATAGCTGGTTCCAGAATGATGAACGGATGGCTAAATGTGATGTGACAGGTCATGAAAGCACAAGGAACACAAAATATTTGAAGTGCATCTCTTCTTCACATATGCTACCCACTCACAAGAAAATCATATGCATCTTGTCTTTGCTGATGGTTGACGGATCCAACACTTCACACTCTTCATTTTGTTTTTTTCATAAAGCCAGAAATAACTGGCACTACCCAATCTGTACTACCTGCCTGCTATAGTCAACATCTTTTGCTGAACGATTATGTGAACAATTCAGTTTCTCTGCTAGAAAATTGTTACATATGCCACAGTGACCAAACATTGTCATACTGACATGCCAATTGTACGTGTTCACACCAGTATAAATGCATTTTGGTTGCTGACAGCATGTGTGTTTTGCATTGTAGTCTGGGCACAATATAAAAGGATAAATAAAGCTTTGGGTCACTGATGCAGGTATTGTGTCTGTAAGCAGTTTTAGGAGCAGAACAGGTGAAAGATCTAGGGGGTCTGATGTGTTGGTCCTGCTCTAGAGTGATCAACCTAAGGAGCAACCACATCATAGACAGTCATCTGTCACTCTAGACTGCTGAATGTTTGATTGCACTCAGGACAAAGTGAAGCAGCATCGTGGCTGGCAATGGTGGCACATGACATTCCTGTCTTCGGCACACCAATGGCCCTCTTCTTTGCTTTAGGTGATATTCAAGTGTGATATTCAAGTTGCCCAAGTATGGTCTCCTCAGACCTAAGTACCTTTTTAAAGGTGGCCAGACGTTGTTCCACCTGCTCCTAATTGCATTAAAGTGCACTGGACAAGCTGTTGTGTGTTTGGCAAGTTTCAGTGCACAAGCTGGTCTGCTAGTCAGAGGGTTCAAGTGAAAGCATGGTGATCTTCTCATGCTAGGAAATACCCTTTTTTCCATCAGAATAAACATTGACTATAAAAAGTATTCAATCCCTTTGGAAGTTTTCACGTTTTATCATCATGCAAATTAAATAATAGTAATGTGGAAGATCAGCCCGGCTACAGGCAGACTTCGAGACACACAATGTCCAAAATCACACACGTTTATTTTGTCGTTTTCTGCAAGCTCCAAGTCCATGGCCCCGATGAAATCCAGGGGGGCTGCCCTCTTGCATCCCAGGGAAGATATTGCCCCTCTCTCGGCCCTTCCCTTCGCCAGGCGTCCTGGTGGGGCAAGATCCCCAGTCGTCTGCCACAAGTAATAATAATTATAATAATTCTTTACATTTATATAGTGCTTTTCATAGTGAATGGGGAGCCACTTCAATCACCACTAATGTGCAGCATCCACCTGGATGATGCAATGACAGCCATTTTTGTGCCAGTACTCTCACCACACATGAGCTGTGCAGCACCCCCTGGCAATGCCCACAGAACTCAACAGGACTGCATCAAACTCCAGCTCCCATGGAACTCTGTGGGAGTCCGAGCGGCATCCCGTCTGTTCCAGCTGTTAGGTAGTAAAGTAGTGAAAGAGAGAGCCAATTAGAGACTGGGGATGATTAGGGGGCCAGGATGACTAGGCCATGGTGGGCAGTTTAGCCTGGACATCAGGATACACCCTGCTGTTTACGAATGGTGCCCGGGATGTCTAATGACCACAGAGAGTCAGGACCTCGGTTTTATGCCTCATCCAAAGGACAGTGCCATTTTAATAGTTTCACCCATTACTGCAGTGGGGCATTGGGATCCACATTAAGACCACAGGGAAAGTGACCCTGCTGGCCTCACCAACTCCTCATCCAGCAGCAACCATATTTGAGTTGGAATTTGAACATGACTTTTCAGTGTCAAAGTAAAAACGGAACTCTGCAAATGAATTACCAATATAAAACACAAAACTACTGACGGCGTTAGTCTCCACAGGTCTCTCTTTCTCAATCAGCTTTGCATATCTGCACCACGCTGCCATTTTTCCCCCCAGTTCTCCTTCGCCCAAGCCGTCAGCTTGCATGGACATTGTGAGTGAGCAGCCTTTTTCAAGTACCGCCACAAAATTGCAAGTGGATTGACATCTTCTTGACCCTGACTTAGCCACTCCATTAATATTAACACTGTTGTTTTGAAGCCATTGCTGTGTAGCTTTGACTTTATGCTTGGGCTTGTCGTCTTCCCAGAAAAGAAAAAACGCTCTCCCAAGGCGCAGGTTTCTTGCAGACTGCATCAGGTTTTACAGATGATGTTTAATTATGCTGATGCAGAATTCATTGTATTTGTGCTATGAAGTGATGCATGTCAGATTTGATTTATTGAAACATGCAGAACAAAGGCATCTTGATAGGTTCTTGTTTTTTTTTATTCTGGTTTGGCTAACATTATTGCTTGATTAACAAGGTGGAGCTGACTAGGGTATGGCTGCTTGAACCTAACACCTCTATTATAGGCTTAATCTCCTAGTAGGGAAAATATTCAGTAAATAAAGAAGAGTTGTGAGTCACTGTTACAGATAAATCCAAAGATGGAAATCCTTTATTGCACATTGCTGGTGGGGTCACGCCAAGTGAGCAGCTCAGCTCTCTATGGGAAGATGAATTTACCCTTAAGAGAACTGTTCCTTTTTTCAGTTAGATTTATTTACATATCATGTTTAAATATTTTTTTAATTTACACCAATCATCACACAGATAAATGGTACAGCCATATGAAAAAGTTTGGGAACCCCTCTTAATTCTTTGGATTTTTGTTTCTCATTGGCTGAACTTTCAAAGTAGCAACTTCCTTTTAATATACAACATGCCTTATGGAAACAGTAGTATTTCAGTAGTGACATTAAGATTATTGGATTAACAGAAAATATGCAATATGCATCATAACCAAATTAGACAGGTGCATAAATGTGGGCACCCCGACAGAGATATGACATCAATACTTAGTTGAGCCTCCTTTCCTAATTTAACAGCCTCTAGACTCTGTCCTCCTATAGCCTCTGATGAGTGTCTGGATTCTGGATGGAGGTATTTTTGACCATTCTTCATACAAAATCTCTCCAGTTCAGTTCAATTTGATGGCTGCCGAGCATGGACAGCCTGCTTCAAATCATCCCATAGATTTTCAATGATATTCAAGTCAGGGGACTGTGACGGCCATTCCAGAACATTGTACTTCTCCCTCTGCATGAATGCCTTTGTAGATTTCGAAATGTGTTTTGGGTCATTGTCTTGTTGGAATATCCAACCCCTACATAACTTCAACTTTGTGACTGATGCTTGAACATTATCCTGAAGAATTTGTTGATATTGGGTTGAATTCATCCGACCCTCGACTTTAACAAGGGCCCCAGTCCCTGAACTAGCCACACAGCCCCACAGCATGATGGAACCTCCACTAAATTTGACAGTAGGTAGCAGGTGTTTTTCTTGGAATGCAGTGTTCTTCTTCCGCCATTCAAAACACTTTTTGTTATGACCAAATAACTCAATTTTTGTTTCATCAGTCCAAAGCACTTTGAACCAAAATGAATCTGGCTTGTCTAAATGAGCATTTGTATACAACAAGCGACTCTGTTTGTGGCGTGAGTGCAGAAAGGGCTTCTTTCTCATCACCCTGCCATACAGATGTTTTTTGTGCTGAATTGTAGAACGATGTACAGATACACCATCTGCAGCAAGATGTTCTTGCAGGTCTTTGGAGGTGATCTGTGAGTTGTCTGTAACCATTCTCACAATCCTGCTCATATGCTGCTCCTGTATTTTTCTTGGCCTGCCAGACCTGCTGGGTTTAACAGCAACTGTGCCTGTGGCCTTCCATTTCCTGATTCCATTCCTTAGAGTTGAAGCTGACTCTTTAAACCTCTGAGGTAGCTTTTTGTAGCCTTCCCCTAAACCAGGAGACTGAACAATCTTTGTTTTCAGATCTTTTGAGAGTTGCTTTGAGGATCCCATGCTGTTACTCTTCAGAGGAGAGTCAAAGGGAAGGAAGCACAACTTGCAATTGACCACCTTAAATACCTTTATATCTCATGATGGGACACACCAATTTGGTGTTACAAGTAATCAGCATTGAACAGTGACAGGCATTCAAATCAGCACAATGACAAGGGGACCCACATTTGTGCACAGCCAGTTTTTCACATTTGATTTAATTTCATACAACTAAATACTGCTTCACTAACAATTTTTGTTCGGAAAACACCGCAGTACTCAGATATTCCTAGGAAATAAAAGACAGACCACTGTTATCTTTTTTTGTTGAAAGTAAATTATTATGCAGGCTGAGAGGGGTTTCCAAACTTTTTCATATGACTGTATATTCTGTAAACATCTATTAAGTATTAACTAGAGGGCTCAAAATAGTTAAGCATTTAAAAGTCTTGGGTAATTATTTGGTTCATAGAGTAAGACATCTTATATGTAAATTATCTGAGAATTTCAATCTACTATATAATAAAATGCTAAAGTCTGTGTGTCCCATCTCTCTGAGCAATCTGATTGGTCAGTTTCACTTTGGTGTGATTGGTCAGTTTGGCGATAGGATGAGACAGGAGCTGCAAGTGTGTGACACACGAGGAGGAGAGACGGCATGGCAGACATGCAGAGAGTCCCCTTCAAAGGTGACAAGTACGACAGCGGACAGGATGCAAGAATGTCACCTCAAAAATGATGACCGAGTCCGAGAAGCTGGCTTTACAGGAAAATGCACATGTGAATACCGAGAAAAGTGCATCTAGGGCAAAAGATAGCAAATATTTTTAAGTTGTTCTTGTCACAAAATAACGGAAGCCGAGACTCAAAAAAGAGTTGGGGATTGGTCCCCTTATAACGTCCGGTGGAGTGCTGCAAAGATCTTTGCAAAAGTTGGTCAAAAAACATTCAAAAGAGTCGACAAGTTACCGAGAACAGTAGATACTTTTTATATGATGGTGACATTGACGTCATAAGTGGCAGATGGAAGTGACATCGTCAAAAATGGACCGGAAGTGACTTCATCTTTTGGGAGTCGGAAGTGATGTCTTCAAGGCTGTGCCTGTAATAATGTCATCATGAGGAGCTGGAACTGATGGAGGTAAATGGGAGAAAAACGGGATCGTTATTCTTTCACGGGTCTGTTGAAAGAAGAAGAGAGACTTTAGTGCTCTGTTCCAACCCCTTATCTCGCGATATTTCACTCAACTCTGTACCTTTTGGTTGCCTCCTAATCACGTGAGTGTGTGACATTCTGTTTCCTGTCTTCAACGTGTAGCATGGCTAGCACATATATAAAGCGAGAAGACGTCCATCCATCTGGCATTCGTGTCCCTGCTCGGCGTAATGTCATCCGGTGTCCAAAAGAAAGTGGGAATATCCTACGAACAAAAACAAGAGCCCAGCGTAAGATAGTAAACTATATGGCCGTGCGTCACGTCATCCAAAACTGTGCTGGAGTATCTGAAAAAGAAAGGCAACGAGAAGCACAAAGAGTTTGACATCTGTGGCAGAGCGACAGGCGCTGAGCAGACTCCTGTCAATCATGGAGAATCCACTGCATCCACTAAACAGTGTCATCTCCAGACAGAGGAGCAGCTTCAGCGACAGACTGCTGTCACCGTCCTGCTCCACTGACAGACTGAGAAGATCGTTCCTCCCCCAAACTATGCGACTCTTCAATTCCACTCAGGGGTGTAAACGTTAACAATATATAAAGTTATTGTCTGTTTTTACCTGCATTATTATCAGTCTTTAATTTAATATTGTTTTTTGTATCAGTAAGGTGCTGCTGGAGTAAGTGAATTTCCCCTTGGGATTAATAAAGTATCCTATCTATCTATCTATCTATCTATCTATCTATCTATCTATCTATCTATCTATCTATCTATCTATCTATCTATCTATCTATCTATCTATCTATCTATCTATCTATCTATCTATCTATCTATCTATCTATCTATCTATCTATCTATCTATCTATCTATCTATCTATCTAAGACATAGGACTGTAAGGGGTAGAATGTCCGATGAAAAAGAAAAAGGCACAGAGGGGAACAGAGGTTTAAAAACGCATGTCGTGATCGAAACAGACGGATTTACCATTCAGCTCATTTTAATAAACGGAACGTTTTGCTGTGCTAATTAAAAATATAAAGTTAAAATGCCATCGGGTCTCATCTGTAACTTTATGTACAAGTAAAAATCAGGGTAGGATATCTGAGTTAGACAAACACTTTACAAATGCATACAGTAAATGTTTTCCTTACATGTCCTCAGTTAGATTGAGGCTGCATCTGGTGTGTCGAGAGGGCAGCAATCAGAAATCTACTTGACATGATGTTTGTTGAGCCAGTAGAACTTTACTAGAGGTTTAGCAGAACTTTTGATGTGATCTTCACCTCAGTCCTATTGGGTGCATAAAGGAGTTGCCATTTTCAAGCTGAGATGTTTAACACTGCATCAGGTTCTCCACTCGGACTTCTCCGTGTCTTGCGGTATTCATTTTACCCTCGCAAACCTTCCCAGTGCCTCCACATCCACACAGCATGACGTCTCCACCACCATGTTTCATGCCAGGGATGGTGTGTTTCTGATAATGTGCAGCGTTTGGCTTACACCAAACGAGGTGATTAGTCCGATGGCCAAAAAGTTCAATTTGGGTGTCATCAAACTATACAGCCTTCTTCCCATGTTCCTTCTGGCAAACTCTCTGTGAGGTTTTTTGTTTTTCTAACAGTGGCTTTCTAATTGCCACCCTCTCATAAAGCTAAGACGAGTGAAGCACTCACTCAACAATTGTTGTCTGCACAGTCTCTCCATTCTGAGGTGTTGTAGCTTATAACTCCCTCACATGTTGATCCCTCCATTTTGTTTCTTCGTGACTGAGTTCATTGGACTCCAAGGGATGTTCAGTGACTTCTTGTCTGCATTCCCTGGCTTGTGCTTTTCAATTCCCATTTCACAGGGTTTCTTAGAGTGTTCTTTTGTCTTCATTGTGTCGGTTGCGGCACCAGACTGACTCAGAGCTACACACTACATGTGAATTTTTAATGTAATCGATCGAAACCCATAGCAGGTGATCTCCATTGAACTAATGGCGCAATTTCAAAAATCAATGCACTGCACTTCTGATGATTTAGGGACATCATATTAAGGGGGGGGGGGGGGTGACTACTTATGAAGCAGTTATCGTTTATTTTACATTCATAATTAATCTGGAACACCTTGCAGAGGTCACTTGGACAGAAATCTGGTGAGCAGAACCCCAGAGCATTAAATTAGAACATTAGAACAATCTGGATGAGAAGATGTCATTCAGCCCAACAAAGTTCATCAGTCCTATCCACTTAATTCTTCTAAAAAACATCAAGTCGGGTTTTAATGGTCCCTAAAGTCCTACTGTCTACCACACTACTTGGTCGCTTATTCCAAGTGTCTATCATTTTCTGTGTAAAGAAGTACTAGGGTGTTGTACTGTGTTAGCCATTATGAATGTAGAGAAAAGCCAAGCAAAATGACACCTTTTATTGGCTAACCTCCCCTCCTGGCATACAGACAACCACCAAACCTTCAACAACTAATTGTCCGAAGCTCCCTAAGTGAACCAACAGAAAATGGCACATCTCCATGCCTACAGAAAAGATGCAAAACATGTGCCCACATCTATGATACAGACCGTATAGTTATACCACACTGCCGACTTGAACAACAACAACAACATTTATTTATATAGCACATTTTCATACAAAAAGTAGCTCAAAGTGTTTTACATAATGAAGAAAAGAAAAATAAAAGACAAAATAAGAAATTAAAATAAGACAACATTAGTTAACATAGAAAAGGAGTAAGGTCCGATGGCCAGGGTGGACAGAAAAAACAAAAAAAAACTCCAGAAGGCTGGAGAAAAAAATAAAATCTGTAGGGGTTCCAGGCCACAAGACCACCCAGTCCCCTCTGGGCATTCTACCTAACATAAATGAAATAGTCCTCTTTGTAGTTAGGGTTCTCACGGAGTCACTTGATGGTGATGGTCATACAGACTTCTGGCTTTTAATCCATCCATCATTTTTGGAACATCATGGTGCTTTGGGTAGATGGTGGTGGAGCAAGCCACCACCAAAAGGACACCGGAAGAGGAAACAGAAGAGGGAGTAGGGGTTAGTACAGATTTTGAATGAATAGTTATTATAATGAATTGGATATACAGAGTATCAGGATTAAATTACAGTGAAGTTATGAGAAGGCCATGTTAAAATAATGTGTTTTCAGTAGTTTTTTAAAGTGCTCCACTGTATTAGCCTGGCGAATTCCTACTGGCAGGCTATTCCAGATTTTAGGTGCATAACAGCAGAAGGCCGCCCGCCTCACCACTTCTTTTAAGTTTTGCTCTTAGAATTCTAAGGAGACACTCAGTTGAGGATCTGAGGTTACGATTTGGAATATAAGGTGTCAGACATTCCGATATATAAGATGGGGCGAGATTATTTAAGGCTTTATAAACCATGAGCAGAATTTTAAAGTCAATCCTGAATGACACAAGTAACCAGTATAGTGACATCAAAACTGGAGAAATGTGTTTGGATTTTCTTTTCCTGGTAAGGATTCTAGCAGCTGCATTCTGCACTAATTGCAAACGATTTATGTCTTTTTTGGGTAGTCCTGAGAGGAGTGCGTTACAGTAATCTAGCCGACTGAAAACAAACGCGTGAACTAATTTCTCTGCATCTTTCGATGATATAAGAGGTCTAACTTTTGCTATGTTTCTTAAGTGAAAAAATACTGTCCTAGTGATCTGATTAATATGCGATTTAAAACTCAGATTACAGTCAACGGTTACCCCTAAACTTTTTACCTCCGTTTTGACTTTTAATCCTAATTCATCCAGTTTATTTCTAATAGCCTCATTGTATCCATTATTGCCAATCACTACGATTTCGGTTTTCTCTTTATTTAATTTGAGAAAGTTACTATTCATCCATTCTGAGATACAGGTTAGACATTGTGTTAGTGAATCAAGAGAATGGGGGTCATCAGGTGCTATTGATAAATACAGCTGTGTGTCATCAGCATAGCTGTGGTAGCTCACGTTATTTCCCGAGATAATCTGACCTAATGGAAGCATGTAGATTAAGAAGAGCAGCGAACCCAGGATAGAGCCTTGTGGAACACCATATAGGATATCATGTGTCTTTGAATTATAATTACCACAACTAACCAAGAATTTTCTTCCTGCCAGGTAGGATTCAAACCAATTTAAGACACTGCCAGAGAGGCCCACCCATTGACTAAGGCGATTCTTAAGAATATTATGATCAATGGTGTCAAATGCGGCACTCAGATCTAAGAGGATGAGAACAGATAAATGGCCTCTGTCTGCATTTACCTACAAGTCATTTACTACTTTAACGAGTACAGTTTCTGTGCTGTGATTTGTTCTAAAACCTGACTGAAATTTGTCAAGAATAGCATGTTTATTGAGGTGCTCATTTAACTGCATAATGACTGCCTTCTCTAGAATTTTACTTAAGAAAGGCAGGTTAGAGATGGGTCTATAATTTTCAAGAGCAGAGGGGTCGAGATTATTTTTCTTAAGTAGGGGTTTAACTACAGCAGTCTTAACATCACAACATCACAAAAAGGGATCATTTTCCTGCAGATCATCTAATGTAGTCTACCTAATTTTCTGCATGAAATGTCCTGACACTGCACTCTATGTGGGAGAAACTGGACAAACACTCCGCCAGAGAATGAATTTCCACAGGTTCCACATTAAACATGGCAACACAGATGTTCCTGTAGCGGCCCACTTCAACAGCCATGGACACTGTGAGAGGGACTTTAAAGTCACAGTGCTTATGGGCAACTTCAAAACACAGCAAGAGAGAAAAGAATGGGAAGTTAAACTCATGCTAAAATTTAATACATTACAACATGGATTGAATAAAGACAAGAGTTTTATGGCCAGATATGAGGATTGTTTACATCTCTCAGAACGACAGACAACCCGACTACAGACCCACATTGTTTTGAAAAAACTCATTACAAACTTTAAAAGACTTTGTTGGACAGTTATTTTATCCAGAGATCTTGACAATACATTGTTCTTTTCTCTCTTGTTAAATTAACCCTAGCCTGAATGAATCTATTAATTTTTTACATTTAAAATTTCTCATTTAAAGATTTATCAATGTTGTTTCTTGTCCTAGAGTGTGCATATAAACACAGGGAACTCCAGTTTCTGTATTACATCTTGCCTGAAGAAGGGGCCTGAGTTGCCTCAAAAGCTTGCATATTGTAATCTTTATAGTTAGCCAATAAAAGGGGTCATTTTGCTTGGCTTTTCTGTGTAAAGAAAAACTTCCTAATGTTTGTGTGAAATTTACCCTTAACAAGTTTCCAAAGGTGTCCCCGTGTTCTTGATGAACTCATTTTAAAATCACCGTCTCGATCCACTGGACGAATTCACTTCATAATTTTAAACACTTCAGTCAGGTCTCCTCTTAATCTCCCTTCACTTAAACTGTAAAGGCTCAGCTCTTGTAATCTTTCCTCATAACTCATCCCCAGTAGCCCTGGAATCAGCCTTGTTGCTCTTCTCTGGTCCTTTTCTAGTGCTGTTATGTCATTTTTGTAGCTTGGAGCCCAAAACTGCACCCAGTACTCCAGATGAGACCTCACCAGTGTGTTATGAAGCTTTATCAGAACCTGCTTTGACTTGTACTCCACACATCAGGACGCTATATAAACTCACATTGTTAGCCTCCTTATTGGCTTCTGAAGACTGTCTTCAAGTTGATAGTGTCGAGTCCACTATGACTCCTAAGTCCTTCTCATAAGGTGTACTTGCAATTGTCAGACCTCTCATTTTGTATTCAAACCTCACATTTTTACTTCCTACATGTAACACTTTACATTTACTGCCATTAAATGTCATCTGCCACTAATCTGCCCAAGCCTGTCTGCTGTCCAAGTCCCTCTGTGATTATTGATGTCTACTACACTACTTGGTCACTTACTCCAAGTGTCCGTGCTTCTTTGTGTAAAGAAAAACTTCCTGATGGTTGTCCATCCATCCATCCATCCATCCATCCATCCATCCATCCATCCATCCATCCATCCATCCATCCATCCATCCATCCATCCTCTTCCGCTTATCCGAGGTCGGGTCGTGAGGGCAGCAGCTTGAGCAGAGATGCCCAGACTTCCCTCTCCCCGGCCACTTCTTCTAGCTCTTCCGGGAGAATCCCAAGGTGTTCCCAGGCCAGCCAAGAGACATAGTCCCTCCAGCGTGTCCTGGGTCTTCCCCGGGGCCTCCTCCCGATTAGACGTGCACGGAAAACCTCACCAAGGAGGCGTCCAGGAGGCATCCTGATCAGATGATCAGATTCCTAATGGTTGTGTAGAGAAAAGCCAAGCAAAATGACACCTTTTATTGGCTAACTAGAAAGATTACAATATGCAAGCTTTCGAGGCAACTCAGGCCCCTTCTTCAGGCAAGATGTAATCAATGGTTGTGTGAAATTTAACCCCCGTGTTCTTGACAAACTCATTTTAAAGTCACCGTCTCGATCCACTGGACTAATTCTCTTCATAATTTTATACACTTCACTCAGGTCTCCTCTTCATCTCCTTTTGCTTAAACTGTAAAGGCTCAGCTATTTTAATCTTTCCTCATAACTTATCCCCTGTAGCCCTGGAGTCAGCCTCATCGCTCTTCTTGTGGACTTTTTCTAGTGCTGTTATGTCCTTTTTGTAGCTTGAAGGCCCAGAACTGCACTCAGTGCCCCAGATGAGGCCTCACCAGTGTGTTATAAAGCTTGAGCAGAACCTCCTGTGACTTGTACTTCACACATCAAGGCGCTATATAACCTGGCATTCTGCTAGCCTTCTTAATGGCTTCTGAACACCGTCTGGACGTTGATAGTGTCAATTCCACTGCAACTCCTATATTCTTCTCATACTTTCGATTTTCAGACCTCCCATTATGTATTCAAACCTCACACTTTTACTTCCTATGTGTAATTCTTTACATTTACTGCCATTAAATGTCATCTGTCACCAATCTGCCCAAGCTTGTCTGCTGTCCAAGTCCCTCTGTGATGATTGATGTCTACCACACTACCTGGTCACTTATTCCAAGTGTCTGTGCTTCTTTGTGTAAAGGAAAACTTCCTAATGTTTGTGTGAAATTTACCCTTCACGAGTTTCCAACTGTGTCCCCGTGTTCTTGATGAACTCATTTTAAAGTCACAGTCTCGATCCTCTTCATAATTTTAAACACTTCAGTCATGTCTCCTCATAATCTTCTTTTGCTTAAACTGAAAAGGCTCAGCTCTTTTAATCTTTCTTCATAATTCATCCCCTGTAGCTCTGTAATTAGCCTAGTCGCTCTTCTCTTCTAGCACAGGAATGTCATTTTTGTAGCCTAACTTCCTAATCCAAGCTCGATAGTACATCTTACCTATCACTGCAAGGCTGATGTGCCTTCCTGTCCACTCTGTTCTGTACTGAGCGGCTGTCCAAAGGTCCTAGCGGAGGGGTCGCCACCCACGACCAGGTGCTGAAGGCAGTTGCTGAGAGTGTCACCTTGGCCATATCAATAGACAGGCCCCACTCTCCCCCCAGGAAGAAGATAACATTCATCAAGGCAGCTGAAAGTGCAGCCTAGAGCTAGTGCAGGTCTACTTTCCACCACACAGGACAGGCAGGTGATAGTAGATCTGGGCAAGCAACTTTTCTGGTCACATATCGTATCAACATCATAGCGACCAGACATTGTAATTCTGTCACAGGCCTGAAAACAGCTCGCCCTGATAGAACTGACTGTGCTCTAGGAAGATCGTATAGAGGAGGCTTTTGAGAAGAAGCTGGCCAAGTAGCAGGGGCTTCTGGAGGATTGCCGGAGACAAGGGTGGCAAGCACACTGCCATCCAGTGGAAGTAGGCTGCATAGGCCTCTACAGAGTCTACACCCTGCTGGGCATGAGTGGGCCACTCAGAAAGACAGCCATCAGAACTGCAAAAGTGGTAGCAGAAACAGCTTCCATGTGGCTGTTGGATTAAGAGGGGTGAGCTGTGGCTTATTGCTGCCGGGACGGAAATCGGGGCTTCATCAACCCTCGGTCAGGTCACCTGAGTGAGGGTGTGTGATGTTGTGAGACATGAAACACCCCATGAACCCCAGGAAAACATCACTGGTGATGCATCCCCATACAGGTATCTTTCACCTGTTTTTCCTTTGACATTAGAGAGACTTTTTCTTTTGATCAAACCAGGCCAAACTAAATCTACTGTTATTCAGTATAATAGAAGAATGAAACGTGAAACCTTCCAAGGGGCGAATGCTTTTTTATAATCAAAACACATAGACGTCCATGACAGAAAAGTAATGGGTAAGTGCAAACAATCCTTATTATTAGCCATCAACATGTCCTCATCTTTTCCGAAGCTCCTTTGGCACAGGGAGAGAAAGCTTGTCTTCTTATTACTGAGGTCGCGCCAGAGGGCACTCCCATATGATAGTTGATATGTTATAATTTTCCATGCTTGCATATGCAATTATTTATTTATGACAGTTGTTTACTCTTTTATTGCGAGTCGTGCAATTATTTACAAAGGTCACGTAAGCCCAGGGAGCACTTCAGTTTATTATTTATAACGGTCAGAGGAGCTCGTGGCGTGTCACGCTATTATTTATGATAGTCGCACATGCACTTACGGCAAGTCATGTTAAAATTTATGACAGTCCGAAAAGGCTCACAACAACAGTCCGACACTTGCACTTCTAGCATGATGATTTATAATTAGTAGGAATCCTAAATTGAGGCCGCCGAGTGTTTGGCTACCCTAAGTGGTCAGACACTTTTTGGGAGTTCTTATACAATTAATGTTAGACCACACAGCATGTCACCTGCTTCTTTGTGACAGTCAGCCACACACTTTATTCATTACAGAAACTAGATAGATAGATACGAAAGGCACTATATGATAGATAGATAGATAGATAGATAGATAGATAGATAGATAGATAGATAGATAGATAGATAGATAGATAGATAGACAGACATGAAAGGCACTATATGATAGATAGATACGAAAGGCACTATATGATAGATAGATAGATAGATAGATAGATAGATAAATAGATAGATAGATAGATAGATAGATAGATAGATAGATAGATAGATAGATAGATAGATAGATAGATAGATAGATAGATAGATAGATAGATAGATAGATAGATAGATAGATAGATAGATACGAAAGGCACTATATGATAGAGAGATATGAAAGGCACTATAAGATAGATAGATAGACATGAAAGGCACTATATGATAGATAGATATGAAAGGCACTATATGATAGAGAGATAGATATGAAAGGCACTATATGATAGAGAGATAGATATGAAAGGCACTATATGATAGATAGATACGAAAGGCACTATATGATAGATAGATAGATACATAGATAGATAGATACGAAAGGCACTATATGATAGAGAGATATGAAAGGCACTATAAGATAGATAGATATGAAAGGCACTATATGATAGATAGATAGACATGAAAGGCACTATATGATAGATAGATATGAAAGAAACTATATGATAGATAGATAGATAGATAGATAGATAGATAGATAGATAGATAGATAGATAGATAGATAGATAGATAGATAGATAGACAGACATGAAAGGCACTATATGATAGATAGATACAAAAGGCACTATATGATAGATAGATAGATAGATAGATAAATAGATAGATAGATAGATAGATAGATAGATAGATAGATAGATACGAAAGGCACTATATGATAGAGAGATATGAAAGGCACTATAAGATAGATAGATAGACATGAAAGGCACTATATGATAGATAGATATGAAAGGCACTATATGATAGAGAGATAGATATGAAAGGCACTATATGATAGAGAGATAGATATGAAAGGCACTATATGATAGATAGATACGAAAGGCACTATATGATAGATAGATAGATACATAGATAGATAGATACGAAAGGCACTATATGATAGAGAGATATGAAAGGCACTATAAGATAGATAGATATGAAAGGCACTATATGATAGATAGATAGACATGAAAGGCACTATATGATAGATAGATATGAAAGAAACTATATGATAGATAGATAGATAGATAGATAGATAGATAGATAGATAGATAGATAGATAGATAGATAGATAGATAGATAGATAGATAGATAGGTACGAAAGGCACTATATGATAGATAGATAGATATGAAAGGCACTATATGATAGATAGATAGATAGACATGAAAGGCACTAAATGATAGATAGATAGATATACCTGAAAGGCACTATATGATAGATAGATATGAAAGGCACTATATGATAGATAGATAGATAGATAGATAGATAGATAGATAGATAGATAGATAGATAGATAGATATGAAAGGCACTATATGATAGATAGATACTTTATTAATCCCAAGGGGAAATTCACATACTCCAGCAGCAGCATACTGATAAAAAACAATATTAAATTAAAGAGTGATAACAATGCAGGTATAACATACAGTAATCTTCGATAATGTTAATGTTTAACGTGTCAGATGGAGCAGGACCCCTTCACTTTCACTTTCTGCACACTTTATTGTGTTGTAGATTTTTTGTTTAATTGATTTTAATTAGAAACAGATAACAGTCCATGCAGTCAAGTCAAATATAACAAATCAAAAAAGCAAAATTTGTTGTGGAGATATCTTCAGAAAAAACAAGCAGAGTCTTCAGAAAGGCATTCAGAATTTAGACTTTATTGCAAAGCAAAAAGAAACAATTGCAGAGCACATTAAAGCCGTCTCAGTTCATGGAGTGAGCCCAGTGGTTTGGGCGCGGTTCGTTTTTATTTCAGTTCTAATTACAAAACATCCCCATTTCGTAATATTTCTCGTCATCCACTTTATATGTTTCCTTTGTAATAATGACCTCGTGCTGTACTGGTCTTATATACAGGACATGTCCCATTTTAGATCATTTTGTCCCCTGTCCCGTACTGACCTTTCAGGGACGCCCAAATGTCCCGTATTTAGTTCATTTTCAAATTTCGTAATAAAAATATATTTTTACTACCTTCTGAAAGTACTTAGTTGTAACTTTATAAGTAATGATACTTTCTTTTCTCAGATTCTCTTGATGAAAATAACCCAAATGTAACGAGGAAGCGAGTGTTTGCTGCCTCTTTTCAGTTGCTGTGGTTGGCTGAGGTTAGCGACATTGTTACTGTTTTGCTCTCCAGCCGCTCTGCTGTGCAGTTCTGGATCAGCATTGCAACATACAGTGTCAACAGTGTGTTCTTACTATCTGTATTAAATAATAATACCATTTCTTTGTTGTCTGTATTAAATAAATGTTTTCAAATGATTTCACTTTTACAGGATTTTTATTTTAGCTTGTATTAAATCATTTTCAAATGATTTTACTTTTGTTTTCCTCATAACCCATTAAAATTCTTGCTTAGTATTTTTAACTCATGTCTCAACTTTTATATAATAAATTGGTCTGGCTGTGGGGGCATGTATAAATTTATATCTGTATTAATAGAGAGAGAGATTTTAAAAGTGTCCCGTATTTCTAATTTTCTAATCTGGCAACCCTACCTAATAATCATCATTAGGACTCAAAGGTCGTACTTGCTGCCTGGCCCGGAGATGACCATCACCTGATCATGTTTTACATTCCTCCCATTCCCAATCTTGAGCTAATAAAAACTGGAGGCCTTTTAATTGATTAGCCCTCATCATTAAGTTGGAATCAGGATGACCAGCATATGAAAAACTGAACTGTTCAATTCATAAAGGCTTGTTGCACCAGCATCCAGTAAGACTAAAATCCTAGGCAGCCATGCTGGTAAGTGCAGCACACAGCTTTACTGATAGGAGCTAAGCTGCTGGAGCTGGAAGCAGGCGGCTGTTTTGATATTCAACTCTTAAACTCCTGTACAGCTCAATCTTAGCTAACAATGGAGCTAGCTTTCAACTTGAATATCTGGAATATCCATAAGCCTTAATATATAAAATTAAATGCAATTTAAAATGTTTATATGTTAAAAGTGTTTATGCTCTGGCGTGCAAGTTTACTTCATTTTCTTTAAGTTTAAGGGCCTTGAAGGTTTTTCCCAAAACTTGTTTAGACTTTGGTGAGTACAAAGGCCCAGCCGAGCCGCCACGTCCCAAAACAAAAGCTACTTTGCTCAGTCCCCTCAAAACTACAGCGTCCTTGGTCCTAAAAAGACAAGGCAAGCGAAAAACAAGCAGGCCATACTAAATAATAAAAGCAAGCGGCCTGTAAAATAATAGTGCCTATCCAAGCCAATTAAAAAAGATGTCAAGCAACTCCTTTTAATAGTCAATAGTTCTAAAACCAATAACAAGGCATACAGTAATCCCTCCTCCATCGCGGGGGTTGCGTTCCAGAGCCACCCGCGAAATAAGAAAATCCGCGAAGTAGAAACCATATGTTTATATGTTATTTTTATATTGTCATGCTTGGGTCACAGATTTGCGCAGAAACACAGGAGGTTGTAGAGACACAGGAACGTTATTCAAACACTGCAAACAAACATTTGTCTCTTTTTCAAAAGTTTAAACTGTGCTCCATGACAAGACAGAGATGACAGTTCTGTCTCACAATTAAAAGAATGCAAACATATCTTCCTCTTCAAAGGAGTGCGCGTCAGGAGCAGTGACTGTCACAGAGATAGCCCTATTGATTTGTTTGCTTTTCTCTCTGTTTGGCTTTTAAGTATGCGAAGCGCCGCGGCACAAAGCTGTTGAAGGCGGCAGCTCACACCCCCTCCGTCAGGAGCAGGGAGAGAGAGAGAGAGAGAGAGAGAGAGAGAGAGAGAGAGAGAGACAGAGTTTGTTTTTCAATCAAAAATCAATACGTGCCCTTCGGGCTTTTAAGTATGCGAAGCACCGTGCAGCATGTCGTTTCAGGAAGCAGCTGCACAAAAGATAGCAACGTGAAGATAATCTTTCAGCATTTTTAGACGAGCGTCCGTATCGTCTAGGTGTGCGAACAGCCCCCCTGCTCAATCCCCCTACGTCAGGATCAGAGAAAGTCAGCGCAAGAGAAAGAGAAAAGTAAGCTGGGTAGCTTCTCAGCCATCTGCCAATAGCGTCCCTTGTATGAAATCAACTGGGCAAACCAACTGAGGAAGCATGTACCAGAAATTAAAAGACCCATTGTCCGCAGAAACCCGCGAAGTAGCGAAAAATCCGCGATATATATTTAAATATGCTTACATATAAAATCCGCGATGGAGTGAAGCCGCGAAAGGCGAAGCGCGAGATAGCAAGGGATTACTGTATATTGATTCTTGATCTAAACCTCAACAAATTCAACTCCCACCCAAGAGAAAGAGAGAGGAGCCAGCAGCCACAGCTACTCTATTAAAAGGGGTCAGAAAAGAAGGGTATCCTTTTCCACAAAATGGAAGCTTATTCTAAAATCTTATTGATTAGATGCTGTCATATTAAAGTTTTGAACAGATCCTCTAAGTGAGAATTTGATTTTTTCCAATTTCAAGTAGTATATTACATCAGTTACTTAAGAGTGGTGGGGTTGGATTCTTCCAGTTGAGCAAGACAAGTCTACATGGTGCTAGTGAGGTAAAGGCAATTATGGTTTGTTTGTCCTTCTCCGCTTTAAGGCCATCTAGGAGCCCACCAAGCACAGCTGTTAATGGGTATGGAGGGATTGTGACCCCAAAGCTGCCTGATGGGCCTGCACAGTTTTTTGTCCAAAATGTTAATTTGGTGCAGGCCCAGAACACGTGGCCCAGTGAGGCTGGAACTCGATTGCAATGTTCGCAGGTTGAATCTTGCCCTGGAAACATTTTGGACAATTTTAAACGGGATAAATGAACTCGATAAAAGATTTTAAATTTTAATGACTGAATGCTTTGCAGGAAGATGATCATCTTGCCGGAGAGAGAAGACCTTCCATGTGCCTAACTGTATGGGCCGCCTCAAATTGGGACCCGAGTGCTGGTGTGCAGCGGGCGACGCCTCAGCACCACACCAGTTCTGATCCCCAAAAGACCTGACCCCATTGGCTCCACAACGGTTTCGACACTTCCGGGGATGGGGCTCCCTAGGGCTTTCCCCCATCCCCTTCATGATGCAAACAGCCTTCCTATGGGCAGCTGCAGCAGAGTTACTCCAGCAGAAAGCACAAAAGGAGTCCTTTCTGTCGTCTCGGAGAAATATGAAGTTCTTTTTTATGGCGGCAGGAGTGCCAATCCTGCCATCAACCCCCATGATTTCCCTGCAAGTTGGAGGACCACTTGCAGGGCCAGATGCAGTTTAACGTCATACCCAGGACATACCTGTCTTGCTATATGGTTGCGAGACATGGACGCTATCCAGTGACCTGAGACGAAGGCTGGACTCCTTCGGTACTGTGTCTCTCCGGAAAATCCTTGGGCACCGTTGGTTTGACTTTGTGTCGAGTGACCAGTTGCTCATGGTGTCCTGAATGAGGCACATTACCTGCATTGTGAGGGAGCGTCAGTTACAGCACTACGGCCATGTGGCGCTTTCCCTGAGGGTGGTCCAACTCGTAAGATCCTAATTGTTAGGGACCTGAGTGGCTGGACCAGGCCAAGGGGTCACCCACGTAACACCTTGCTGCGGCAGATAGAGGGTCATTTCCGGAGGGTGGGACTGGACCGCGTGTCTGCCTGGGGGGTTGCCAACTGGGATCCTGAGTCGTTTTGTCATGTAGTGGGTGCGGCAACGCGCTGTACCAGTGCATGCTCCCCAACTTGACTTGACTTGAATGCTTTGCCTGTATGGAGCCCAAATGTATTCTGTGCATGGCTGCCTTCCACTCCTTTTCTGAAATATTAAGACACGGATCTTCTCCCCAGTCCACTCTGGGGTCTTTGAAATGAAGAGACTTTAAAAAACTTTTATAAATTGTAGAGACGCTATCTGAGTCTTCGAGTCTGATCAGTATTTCTTCTGGAATAGAACAAGGTGGAATGTGAGGAAAATTGGGCAGGTTCAGTTTGGCAGAGTTTCTAGCTTGAAAGTAGTGGATGAGTTGGGTTGATGAGAAGTTGAATCTGAAGTGTAATTGTTCATAAGATTGCAAAGACAATATCTATTCTCAAGAAAGAAGCAGACGAAACAAGCATAAAGAGTTGTGGAGCCTCCCCGTATAATGTCTGGAGCTTGGAGTAGTCAAAAATGACTGATATCAGTCTCTTTGTAATGAATACAGTAGACAACCAAATACAGACTGGGTGGAGTTTTTATCTTGAAATGGCAGGCAGGAAGTTGAGGAAATAGAGGAACTGGAAATTACGTTATAGGAGGAAACAGAAGTGATGTCATCTGAAGGTGGGGGAATGCGATGTTATCTGTTGGGAATCATAAAATCAGTGTTAATGTGTGTGATGTGCAATGCATATGCCTCCAATGTATGTCATTTGGTAAGGGATTTCTTAAAGCAGTGCTAATATTTGTGATGCACCATCTGTTAGAAAGACAAATACAACACATAAGTCTCTGACATATGCCATTTGGTATGGGATTCGTAAAAGCTTTAATGTTTGTGATGCGCCATCTGTTGGAATGAAAAATACAATGCATATGTCCCTGTTGTATGCCATTTGGTATGGGAATCTTAAAAGCAGTGTTAATGTGTGTGATGTGCCACCTGTTGGAATGACAAATGCAATGCACATGTTCCTGTTGTATGCAATTTGGTGCAGGATTTGGAAAAGCAGTGTTAATGTTTGTGATGCGCCACCTGCTGGAATGACAACTACAATGCATATGTCTCTGATATATGTCATTTGGTATGGGATTCATTATAGCAGTGTTAACGTTTGTGATGCACCATCTGCTGAAATGACAAATGCAATTCATATGCATCCAATGTATGTCATTTGGTAAGGGATTTGTTAAAGCAGTACTAATATTTGTGATGCACCATCTGTTAGAAAGACAAATGTAACACATAAGTCTGACATATGCCATTTGGTATGGGATTCGTAAAAGCTTTAATGTTTGTGATGCGCAATCTGTTGGAATGAAAAATACAATGCATATGTCCCTGTTGTATGCCATTTGGTATGGGAATCTTAAAAGCAGTGTTAATGTGTGTAATGTGCCACCTGTTGGAATGATAAATGCAATGCACATGTTCCTGTTGTATGCCATTTGGTGCGGGATTTGGAAAAGCAGTGTTAATGTTTGTGATGCGCCACCTGCTGGAATGACAACTACAAAGCATATGTCTCTGATATATGTCATTTGCTATGGGATTCATTATAGCAGTGTTAATGTTTGTGATGTGACACCTGCTGGAATGACAACTACAATGCATATGTCTCTGATATATGTCATTTGGTATAGGATTAATTATAGCAGTGTTAACGTTTGTGATGCACCATCTGCTGAAATGACAAATGCAATGCATATGCCTCCAATGTATGTCATTTGGTAAGGGATTTGTTAAAGCAGTGATAATATTTGTGATGCACCATCTGTTAGAAAGACAAATGCAACACATAAGTCTCTGACATATGCCATTTGGTATGGGATTCGTAAAAGCTTTAACTCTTTGAGGGCTGAATATTTTTTCCAAAAAACAATGGTTTCACTCAGAAATCAACATAAAACATCTGTTGCTGCATGCGGTGGTTGCCAGTTTGCCAAGAATGTGTGGCTGGGACAGCAGCAGCAGTCACGGTCGCAGTGCATTACTATTTGGTTTCTACCTCTTGTCATTGTTATGTGACAGTCCTCCCTGGCGAACATTGTCAGTACCACGATGAGCTGGGGACCGATCAGCTGAACCTGGAACCTCACATTCATTTTTCAATCACTTGTATCAAAAACTGAGTCCGACAAGTCATAGTCCAGTTCAGAGATAATAGGCAAAACATCGTCCACAGAGTATTTTGCTTTACGCATTCGCTTTGATCTCTCGCTAGATGTCAGTGCCATTTCTGCCACTGTGTGCGTCTTGCTACTCACGAGAGCGAAGGGAATCTCGGTCAGACCAATGAATCTAACTTTTCTTCTAGCAACGAAAGTCCAACTAAAACATAACGGTTGGTTTTGTCACAATTTACAGTTGATTACCATCATCAACTCCTCCTTTTGACAAAAGTTGACATCAGCCCTGAAAGAGTTAATGTTTGTGATGCGCCATCTGTTGGAATGAAAAATACAATGCATATGTCCCTGTTGTATGACATTTGGTATGGGAATCTTAAAAGCAGTGTTAATGTGTGTGATGTGCCACCTGTTGGAATGACAAATGCAATGCACATGTTCCTGTTGTATGCCATTTGGTGCGGGATTTGGAAAAGCAGTGTTAATGTTTGTGATGTGCCATCTGCTTAAATAACAAATGCAATGCATGTGTCTCTGTTGTATGCCATTTGGTATGGGAATCTTAAAAGCAGTGTTAATGTATGTGATGTGCTGCCTGTTGGAATGACAAATGCAATGCATTTTATTACTACAAATGTTGTAATGTGCCATCTTTTGGGATAACAGAGACATTGCCACCGGACAGACACAAATAGACACTTATCCTTTTATTAAGGTGGACACACTATCACTTAAATCTAACACAATAACTTTAGATCTTTCTCAGTTAATGTTTCACAAAATTTAAGGACAGTTCAGGGACACTTGTTTGTTGAGGGTGACTCTGCTTATTGTAAAATTGCATCTGAAATGATCTAAATGACAATGCTCTAAGATCCATTTAAGCAGTTTCCTTGATTACTTTTTTATTAGAATATTAGTGACCCCAGTCACTGACAGCAGCCATTAAATGCAATCCAACCCTGAGGCATATTCCCTGTTGACTTAATAAGGCCATGGAGGAGGCATCCTTAGGTTTTAGGATGAATTAGTTAATTATTATGACATTGCAGTCACTTTAAGCTGAATGCGCGACTTTGTCTTTAAAACCTTTCTGACCACTTATGCATACAAAGAAATGAATGTACAGGTAACTAAGTACAGGCAGGTAGTTAACAGCACGCCGGCAGACTTTGCACATCCATTATCTAGCGCAACAAGCTTAGTTGGCTTACATTTGTGCTAATAATGACAGCGTCGTTGTGACACTGTGGCGATTAGGCAAACCCAATGTAATCAGTGACAAGATGCTCGTACCTCCGTGTGCTCTTCCTTTTGCCGTACCGAGTAGCCTACCTGATGACTATTTGCCTTTTCACTTTGAAAGACCCCTCGATGAGTCCTTGTGCTCTTGTCGCCACTTCCACTTACAAATGTATCTTTTGGTGGGTTGGTGGGAGGGGTGGGTCACACCAAACTAACCCTAACAGCACCCCTAGCTGACACCTTTCCCACCCTCTCACAACACGTGGCTGCTCAGTGCCAGGGCTGCAGACGGTGCGCGTTCTTGACTGCGCCGCACACAACGTCAGTCCGAGACAAAAAGAGATCGGCGCGCTCCCGCGGAAGATGACGCTCTCGGGGGCCGACAGTCTCACCTCATGTGTTCACCGGCACTGCCATGGAGACCGGGGTTCACCTGCTGCGATGTATTTTTCTGCTGCTTTAAACATTTAGGAAAACTGTTCCCGTATTTCAGGAAAAGAAAGGCACTCATCCCTTACAAGTTTTAAAATACAGCCAAGGAAATACATTCTGCGCTCAGGTATGTTTAATGTAGCAGTTTATATAGTAACATTCTGAGATTTGTTTTTTTATCAAGACCCAAATCTTTACCAAATCAATGTACTTACTTTCAAATGACGGGCGCACTTTTGAGGCGAGCCAGGTAGTTAGACATGATACTTTTGTACCAAGCAAGCCGTGTTTTTCCACTCTTTTAAGATGCCTGACACATGTCTGCATCAGGTCATGTAGTTTAGTACAATCTATAAACATGCACTCGTTCCCTTTCATGTGCTTGTCACAGGATGAAACACACATGTAGCACTCGGTGTAAATATTTCATATTGACAGAAACACCCTTGCGGCAGTTTGCGCTATTAAGTAGTCGGACGCACTCCAGCAGCGAACCGTGTAATTATCTCTAATGGTCAGTGATGCTCGTCCGAAAACTCATTTGTTATTCATGACTCTTAAATGGCCACTGATGGCAAGTCATTTTTTACACGGACGTACCACCAGCGTTAAAATTGAAAACAAGAAAATGTATGTACTGTATGCTGGTTATCTGTCGTTTGAATTTCCATTGCTTGTAGCGCACTGTCTTTATCTTCTGAATTTATCATTTTACTCTTACAGCAATATCAAGCAAATTATATATTTGTAATCTCCAAAAGGTTTAACAATAGAGAAACCATCCATCCGTCCCTCCATCCTCAGACCTGCCTAATGAACCTTAGGATCATAGGACTTGCTGTATCAGACACTCTGAGCCTATAATGGCTGAGACGTCGGTCTAGCAGAGGACTTGTACACACAGACACCTGCATTGACACTCACTTGACTTGGTCAGTTAGGATCATCTAATCAAATGTGGGTCTCTGAGATCTGAGAGGCAAACAAAAACACCTGGAAAAAGCACCTGGGTGGGCTTCAAAGAGTCAGTGGCTTTGGGCCTGGGTGGTGCTCACCGTTACGTCAGACGAACGCGGGTGCTTTGGATTTCACACATGGAGGAGAAATCCATCTGTATGATGTCTCCTGCTTTACGTCCCACAACAGGCTGGAAAAAAGAAAACAACAACAACAGTAACCGTTATTTATTAGATTTGATTTGATTGGTCTGCGGTGGGTTGGCACCCTGCCCGGGATTGGTTCCTGCCTTGTGCCCTGTGTTGGCTGGGATTGGCTCCAGCAGACCTCCGTGACCCTGTGTTTGGATTCAGCAGGTTGGAAAATGGATGGATGGATGGATTTGATTGGTTGCTATGATGCTGTGGTTGCTAGGCATACGATGGAACTCGTGCCAGCCATGTTACAGTATTAGAGATATCTGTGAGCGTAGTGTCTGTACTTAGTCACATCACAAGGGACTGCCCTGAGGGTCATGTTAGATTAGATTAAATAAGCTTTATTAATCCTCGGGGAAATTCAAATGCATACAGCAGCAGAAACATAAAAAAAAGACTCACAGAACAGATAATATGACCAATCAGTTAATCAATCAATCAATCAAAATAAACTTAACACATACATCAGGAGGAAGCATTGAATTGCTTGATAATGGTGGGCAGAAAAGACCCCCAGAGGTGCTTCTATATATAGCACACTTTTTATACAAAGAATGTAACTCAAAGTGCTTTACGCAATGTCAAAGCATACAAGAAAAGAAAAAACAAATAAGATTTGGTAAGAATATAAAAAAGGAGTGAGACTGAAGCTGAACTCTCTGTCTCTGAACACATTCATAAAGCAGGCAGCATGTCACTGGCAGGGCTAGATCCAAAGGTATTATATAATTCCATCCATCCATCCATTTTCCAACCCGCTGAATCTGAACACAGGGTCACAGGGGTCTGCTGGAGCCAATCCCAGCCAACACAGGGCACAAGCAGTGCCGGATTAACCAATAGGCACATGTAGCATATGCTACGGGCCCCCAAATGGTGGACCCAATATTTAATGAAAAAGTGTAGCATTGAAAAACTGGTCTTTAAAAATATTATCTTTACGTTTTTAAACTGTAAATTTCTTACACAACAAAACGTTAGGGGCCCAACACATAAAATTCACATAAATATTATAAGATTCTTATTAATAATAAAATAGTAAAATAATTATTTAGTCCGGTTTGAACTGTTCAGAATCTAAACTTCAGATGATGCAGACCAAAAGGGCCCCCAAATTTGAAATGTGCTACGGGCCCCCAAAGCTTTTAATCCGGCCCTGGGCACAAGGCAGGAACCAATCCCGGGCAGGGTGCCAACCCACCGCAGGTATTATGTAATTAATAGAGAGAAATGAAATGTACTATATAATAAATAGATAGACAGAAAAGGTATTATATAATAGGTATATATATATATAATATGAAAAGCACTGTAAAACTAGACAGATTGATTAATAAATAAGTAAGTAATAGGTATAAATGAAAATCACTGCATAATAATAATAATAATAATTCATTACATTTATATAGCGCTTTTCTCAGTACTCAAAGCGCTATCCACACAGGGAGGAACTGGGAAGTGAACCCATAATCTTCCACAGTCTCCTTACTGCAAAGCATATAAATGATGAATACAAAAAGGTGCTATATATGAGATAGACAAATAGATATAAAAGGCACTATAGATAGATAGATAGATAGATAGATAGATAGATAGATAGATAGATAGATAGATAGATAGATAGATAGATAGATAGATAGATAGATAGATAGATAGAAAATGCACTATATCATTAATAGCTAGAGATGAAAGACGTTATATAATAGAATAGATGGATAGATAGAAATGGTACTATATGATTAATAAGTAGTAATGAAAGATCCTAAAGAATGGAATGATAGATGTATAGATATCCATCCATCCATTATCCAGAAATACTATTACAAACATCGTTAACAACAACCCTTATCAAACATAAACAAGAATTACAGAAAAGACAACTTGTGACTTGGCTAAAGATAAGGCAGCAGTCCCGGTGAGGCGTTTATTAAGGCGCATTGCCCCAACCCGTGGTGTTTCTTGACCCCCTTCTGCTGAACAGTTTGTAGGGTGAAAGTCCTAATTGCTGGTGTGTCAGAGAGACGACGTGCCTCATTGTTCATAATGGCACTCGTTTTTTCATTCTTTCCTCCACTATGATCTCCTGGGGGGGTCCAAAGTGCATCTCATAACTGAGCCAACTCTTTTAATGAGCCTGTTGGTTTGGTGGGAGTCTCTTAAATGTGACGTTCTCAGCCCAGCACACCACCGCATATAAAATGCACGAGGGAAGTCACTACCCACGTTAGAGGGGCACAATCTCCTCAGATAAAGGAGTCTGCTGTGCCCTTTCTTATATAACTGTTACTAGACCAGTACAGTTTGTCACCTCACACATCCGCCCCTGAATAGTGACTGGACGTAAATGCTGTTTAATGCGGTGAAAGTCAATCAGCAGTTAGATAGATAGATAGATGCTATATAATTTAAGGATATGCAAGGCATTGTATGACGGATATGTAAGGCTTTAGTTTACAGACAGATAGATAGATAGATATTAATTTCAGTATAGTTGGCAAGATAGATAGATAGATAGATAGATAGATAGATAGATAGATAGATAGATAGATAGATAGATAGATAGATAGATAGATAGATAGATAGATAGATAGATAGATAGATAGATAGATAGATAGATAGATAGATAGATAGATAGATAGATACTTTATTAATCCCAAGGGAAAAGCCAAGCAAAATTAATCCCAAGGGGAAATTCACACACTCCAGCAGCAGCATACTGATAAAAAAACAATATTAAATTAAAGAGTGATAACAATGCAGGTATAACAGTGTGACAGATGGTTGGGGCCCATGCCTGGCCGGGACGCCCCTTCACCACATCTGCCATGGGGACAAGGGTGGGAAGCCCAGTATCTCCCCCTGGACGCTAGATGGCAGCATCCCTGGGTTGCAGCGGTGCCTCGGACTCCCCCAGGGCTTCATGGGGGTTGGAGTTCTGTGCAGCTCTATGGGGTTCTGCTGGTGACGCCAGGGGGTGCTGCAACAGGAGCGGCTGGCCCCTTTTGGGCACTGGTTTCGCCTCACCCGGAAGTGCAGCTGTATGTTGCCAATCAAGTACCTGGAGCACTTCTGGGTACCCAATAAAAGGGAGTCAGCGACCAGCACTCAGCGGCCAGAGTTGGGAGGTGGAGGAGTGGTGGAAGACAGGAGAGAAAGAGTGCTTAGTGTACTGTGCTTTATTTGGGACTGTGTTGTGGCTGGAGTGATTAGGGGGGGGACGTGCCCTCCAGCTGAAGAAAAATAAAAATTCTTTTCATTTTATACGTGCCTCCCGTCGCAGCGGGTAGCGCTGCTGCCTCACAGTTGGGAGACCTGGGGACCTGGGTTCGCTTCCCGGGTCCTCCCTGCGTGGAGTTTGCATGTCCTCCCCGTGTCTGCGTGGGTTTCCTCCGGGCGCTCTGGTTTCCTCCCACAGTCCAAAGACATGCAGGTTAGGTGGACTGGCAATTCTAAATTGGCCCTAGTGTGTGCTTGGTGTGTGGGTGTGTTTGTGTGTGTCCTGCGGTGGGTTGGCACCCTACCCAGGATTGGTTCCTGCCTTGTGCCCTGTGTTGGCTGGGATTGGCTCCAGCAGACCCCCGTGACCCTGTGTTTGGATTCAGTGGGTTGGAAAATGGATGGATGGACGTGCCTCCCGTGTCCAATCTGTGTTGGGTCAGGCGCTATATAGCGCCATTATTACAACAGACAGTAACTTTATATAATGTTTGGTTTTGATAAGTTGTCCGCAATTCTCACTGCACCAACAAACAGCTGTCTCCACCTAACTACTGTGCCACCCTGCTGCCCAGCTGAAGAACTTCTCTTTTCTTTACCTTTGTGTTGGCCGTGGTCTGATGAAGTCACCTCCGTAGCCTAAAGGGAAGGTGCCCATGATAATACAATGTGTGGTAAAGCACCAGTTGCCAGTCCCTGTCAAAACAAACCGGTGATTTTCCACATCACAAAGGGGCCTTGGAGTCCGTGATCTCCATTTTCTGATTGCACAGAGTCCCCCCTGCCAATTCGAATTCTGTGTCTTGTAGCTGGAAACTGCAGATGATGGCAGAACATGTCTCTCAGAGTAGTCATTTGTGATGTGACACAGGAGCCAGATGGTACGCACACTGCGGAAAAGAAAATGTAGTCATTTGCTGTTCATAGCGTTTTATTTGACGGAAGTCGCAATGTCAATTTCATGTCAAGCTGAGGCGCCTCTTATTTATTTTTGTGCGAGGAAATTCTCCCTGCTGTGAATTGTAGATCATGGAGCGACAAAAAAAAGAAAAAAGAAAAAAACTGTCTGTGATTGATGCCATGCATGCAAACGCAATCGTATATCAAAGTAGGCATCAAGCCCAACAAGGTGAAATAAATTCACAACTTGGGAATATCCTGACTTGGGCATTTTGAAAAATTCTTTTTAATTAATAAAACTCTAATAAATCAGATCCCATTCTGTCATACCTGTTGTGGGTGGAAGTGATTAACGGGATCTGAAGAGGGTTCGTAGATACAGTAGATTTACAGAAGAGTGGTAGACATTGGACTTTTGGGACTCTCTTACATCCAACCAATGCCAATCGGAGTTACAGTTAAAGGAATATCCCACCCAAAAATGATACTTTTTATATGATGCTTACCTCTTGAAGTTTGAACGATGGCCAAAAAAACCTTTAATATCATGTTTTCATGCAGGAAAGGAGAGAACAGAAGTCTATGGGGATCGACCTTGGACAACAGCAAGCAATGCAGAAAGGTCCGTAAAAAGATCTCACTTGTGTCGCTCAATCCATGTGTCCAGTCGTCTGCTCACCTTGTCCCAATTACAGGGAAATTTACTAAAATACCAGTGAAAATCAAGGACACCCAATTCTAAAATAAATTGGAAATAAAAACCTTGTTAAAGATAAGGTGATGATGATACTTCTTATGTTTTTTAAATAGTTGCCTCTTTTAGTTCCTCTAGAACAGGGGTGTCCATCTCTGGTCCTGCAGGTTTTCATTCTAACCCGTTTCCTAATCAGAGATCAGTTTTCACTCCTAATTAAGTCCTTGTCCCTTCATTTTCATAGCCCTGTTTTTAAGGATTCAGGCCTCTGAATTGATTAATTTCTTTATTAAATGGCAGCCAAACACAAACGAGATGTGAAACGAGCTGACAGATGACCAGCTAAACTGGAACGTCAAACTCCAGCCAGTTTCACCCCAACCAGTTTCTTAATGAGAAGCCAATTCTTGCTGTTAATTAAAGCCATTATTGAATATCAGGACTTGTCGCTGCTCTCATTTTGCCACGGCAGACTGTTGATTTTCTGATTTTTTAAAGACCAACGTCAAGATGTTTTGGTGACCTGAGCAGGCCAACATGATGAGACCTTCACCTTTCTTTAATTTTCAGGTTAGCTGGCGGCTTGTTTTGTGTCTCATTATTGTTTGGCTACTCATTAAGGACAAAGAAACAACTAAGGGGTATGAGTCACGTCAATAAGGCAAAACAAGTGAATCAGCAGCAAAAACGGCTCACTAATTAAGAAGATGGTTAGAATGAAAACCTGCAGCCATTGCGGCCCACCAGGACTGGAGTTGGACACCCCTGCTCTAGAAGTTCAACTGTATTATATTACTTATATTGTAGCACCTTTGCACAAACAGCTTCAAACCATTCACAACATGTGGCCGAAGGTGAAGAGGAGGACAATGGCAGCTCAGTCCAGTCCAGTCTGGTCAATCTGAGACCTGGTTGTCCAACTGTGGCGGTCTGCATTGACTGGCCTGGTGGCTTCCAAGAGCCTTTCCAACCCAAAAACGTTGATAATCGTAGGCAGAGATAAGCCGGGCAAATGAGGACACATGCTTAGCAGCAAGGGGTAGATGCACAAGTGTTCAGTGCTTTCATTAAAAACAATCAAAAATCAGCAGTGCTCAGACGTGCAGTGCAACATCCATTAAAGAAATAGTCCATAAATAAATAATACATACGTGGAGCTTAAAATATCCAATAAAGAAATATACTGCGTAAAAACAAGGTTAATTATCGCAGGCAGGAAACGGTTATTTATAAACTCACAAGTCTCAGTTCATTTTTCTAAAATCGATATCTCTTCTGCTTACCTCATATAGGATTCTGCAGCAGCAGCAGACACAGCCAGCCAACCATAACCACAGGCTCGGGTCCCTGCTGTCCCACAGGCCTCCAGTAGGGTGCAGCACCGAGCCTCGCTTCTGCATCTCCCGCTGCCACTCCTCGGCCTTATGTGGGAACCCCCTACAAGCACTGGGGTCAGTCCAGCTACTCTATAAAAATGTTCAGCGGAGTGGCCTTCTTCAGCCCCCAAGCATCAGCCCTATGCTCCCCCCTAAGGGCTCTCCTCCTGGCTGGCTGCCTCCTCTTCCCCACACTGACACGTTCCTTCTCTCTCTCCCTCTCCTCTTTCACCACTTTCTTTCTTTCTTTCTTTCTTTCTTTCTTTCTTTCTTTCTTTCTTTCTTTCTTTCTTTCTTTCTTTCTTTCTTTCTTAACATTTCTAAGCTGGTCTTTAATGGAACATATGCACAAATAAATATTCTCTTTTTCTTCTCCTTCCGCTCCTCCTGTTGAGTGTTGGAAACCGTGCCCCAAAAGCACTCTCTAGTGGCACCTAGGGACCCTGACGGGGCTGCAGTTCTGGACTCCAACTCCCATGTGTGCCACTGTGGGTGTCCAAACTGGGACACCCTGGAATGACCACTGCCACCTGTCATATGAGGGATGGAGCTGCTCCTGGTCTCCGGCTTCTGCTGGTCCTTTCTTTATATACCCTAAAGCCAGGCAAGAAGTCATTTTCTTGTCTAGCTGGCATACCCGTCTGTCGTTCATGGCACTAACAATAGATACATAAGAAAGGCACTATATGATAGATAGATAGATTATATAATTAATAGATAAAATTGAAAGGCACTATATAATAGATAGATAAATAGACAAACGGATAGAAAATGCACTATATTATTAACAGGTATACATGAAATGTCCTACGTGACAGATAGGTAGGCAGTAAAGGTGCTGTGTAATAGGTAGATCAATATATATGAAAGGCAATATATAGCAGATAGCTAGATAGACAATAACATAATTAATAGTACAAATGAAAGGCACTACATAATTGATAATAAGAAAAGGTGCTATAAAATAGATAGGTAAATAGGTATAAAATGAACTTATGTAATAGATAGATAGAAAGGAAAGACACAATTTCAAAAACAGGTCAGGTCAGGTTGGGGAGCATGGACTAATACAGTGTGTTGCTGCACCCACCACACTACAAAACAGCTCGGGATCCAGGTTGGCAACCCCTCAGGCAGACACCCGGTCCAATCCCACCCTCCAGAAATGACCCTCTATCTGCCACAGCCAGTTGTTACGTGGGCGTCCCCTTGGCTTTGTCCAGCCACTCGGGTCCTCAACAATGAGGATCCTGTAAGCCGGATCACTCTTGGGGAATCATGCCACATGGCCGTAGTGCTGTAACTGACGCTCCCTCACAATGCAGGCAAATGTAGCCTTTTTCATTTTTTCATTTAAAAAACACAATATAATAAATAGATGTCAAATATATTATATGAAAGACATTGTATAATAGATAGACAAATGTTAAAGGCACCATATGACTTAGAGATGCTCACTATAAAAAAAATGGAATCCCACCCAAAAAAAGAAAACCCTTGGGTGACAGTCTTACCCAGCAAGGCAGTCCTTTTCCATATTTTATTCCTTGCACTTGTTGTCAGACTCTACGGTCTTGTGATGTGGTGTAATACTAATCGTCTTTGTGAACTTTAATAAGCAGAGGTCAACAGAAGAGTTGGGATCACACAGCTTCACCCCGAGTGAAACGACTTCATTAAGATGACATCCATATGTTCAACTACTGGAAGCTTCCCAGAGACTCCTTATATTAAGGATTTGCAGCACTGAGGCAAATATGAGAGGCACTATTTTGCGTCACTTTCCCTGCCAGAGAAATCTCAGATGACCCGCATGTCAGAATGCCAGTCCTCCGAGGTTGTGATGTCTTCTGTCTTTTATTGGTTTTTATTTATTTTGCTGGTCAGATTGGTTATTAACTGGACATTTCAAAAGCAACAGAACAGCAGGATTAGCTCCCCAAAGCATCCCTCTGACTACTTGCTGTTATTCAAACCAGTTACTTAATCAGAGGGTGATACCTGCCCTTCACTGAAAGATGTTTTTGAACAGAGAGGGGTTCAGCTTTCTTTATGCCAACCAGTGTGTGCCAATAGTTTTGATGTGAGGGTCTTACAGCTAAGAAAAGAATAAAAAGTGTTGTGATGTTCTATTTCGTTGAAAGCTTGTGATCATGTATAAAGTAGCATACTGCTGTATAAGAAAGGCCAGAGCAGGTTATGTTAAATTAGGAAACTGCAGTCCTTGAATGTGGGGAGTGACATCCTTCACATCTTCTGGAACTCTGTGATGGCCAGTGGCCAAAAGTTTTAGAACGTCTCAGTTTTTCTTCAGATGTAATCAGTTGAAATGCAATGAATGACCTAAAACGGAGAAAAGGTAAGCAGTAAACTGCCAGAGGTTCAAATTTAAAGTTTAGGCTAGCAAAAACTGAATAAAAAGGAAATACGGGAATATTGTAAATGGACCTTCTTCAGGGAACAACTAATAAGTTTAATGTGATGCAGTGACATCCTTTACACGTTCTGTAACTGTGATGGCCAGTGTGATCTGTTAAGCTGTAGTGTGCTGAGCTGAAAACATCACATCATTAGACATTTATAAATGAAAGACCCCTGTGTGTATGTGTATGTGTGTGTGTGTGTGTGTGCGTGTGTGTGTGTGTGTGTGGAGCAGTCTGCTCTGCTCATGCTCAACCACAACCACTAGGTGGCGCATGCATGCATTAATGCACTTTTACATTTTTGTAGTGTGTACCTCATGTACCTCAGTTCTTACTATGAAAGATGTGCGTGTGTGTGTGTGTGTGTAGAACAGTCTGCTCTGCTCACACTCGACCACAACCACTAGGTGGCGCATGCATGCACTTTTACATTTTTTTATTGTGTACCTCAGTTCTTACTATGAAAGATGTGCGTGTGTGTGTGTGTGCGTGCGTGTGTGCATATGGGTGTGTGTGTGTGTGTGTGTGTGTGTGGAACAGTCAGCTATGCTCACACTCAACCACAACCACTAGATGGGGTATGCATGCACTTTTAAATTTTTTTCAGCACCTGCATGCACCTCAGTTCTCACTACTACAAATATATGTACAGTGGTGTGAAAAACTATTTGCCCCCTTCCTGATTTCTTATTCTTTTGCATGTTTGTCACACAAAATGTTTCTGATCATCAAACACATTTAACCATTAGTCAAATATAACACAAGTAAACACAAAATTCAGTTTTTAAATGATGGTGTTTATTATTTAGGGAGAAAAAAATCCAAACCTACATGGCCCTGTGTGAAAAAGTAATTGCCCCCTTGTTAAAAAATAACCTAACTGTGGTGTATCACACCTGAGTTCAATTTCCGTAGCCACCCCCAGGCCTGATTACTGCCACACCTGTTTCAATCAAGAAATCACTTAAATAGGAGCTGCCTGACACAGAGAAGTAGACCAAAAGCACCTCAAAAGCTAGACATCATGCCAAGATCCAAAGAAATTCAGGAACAAATGAGAACAGAAGTAATTGAGATCTATCAGTCTGGTAAAGGTTATAAAGCCATTTCTAAAGCTTTGGGACTCCAGCGAACCACAGTGAGAGCCATTATCCACAAATGGCAAAACATGGAACAGTGGTGAACCTTCCCAGGAGTGGCCGGCCGACCAAAATTACCCCAAGAGCGCAGAGACGACTCATCCGAGAGGTCACAAAAGACCCCCAGGACAACGTCTAAAGAACTGCAGGCCTCACTTGCCTCAATTAAGGTCAGTGTTCACGACTCCACCATAAGAAAGAGACTGGGCAAAAACGGCCTGCATGGCAGATTTCCAAGACGCAAACCACTGTTAAGCAAAAAGAACATTAGGGCTCGTCTCAATTTTGCTAAGAAACATCTCAATGATTGCCAAGACTTTTGGGAAAATACCTTGTGGACTGATGAGTCAAAAGTTGAACTTTTTGGAAGGCAAATGTCCCGTTACATCTGGCGTAAAAGGAACACAGCATTTCAGAAAAAAGAACATCATACCAACAGTAAAATATGGTGGTGGTAGTGTCATGGTCTGGGGTTGTTTTGCTGCTTCAGGACCTGGAAGGCTTGCTGTGATAGATGGAACCGTGAATTCTACTGTCTACCAAAAAATCCTGAAGGAGAATGTCCGGCCATCTGTTCGACAACTCAAGCTGAAGCGATCTTGGGTGCTGCAACAGGACAATGACCCAAAACACACCAGCAAATCCACCTCTGAATGGCTGAAGAAAAACAAAATGAAGACTTTGGAGTGGCCTAGTCAAAGTCCTGACCTGAATCCAATTGAGATGCTATGGCATGACCTTAAAAAGGTGGTTCATGCTAGAAAACCCTCAAATAAAGCTGAATTACAACAATTTTGCAAAGATGAGTGGGCCAAAATTCCTCCAGAGCGCTGTAAAAGACTCATTGCAAGTTATCGCAAACGCTTGATTGCAGTTATTGCTGCTAAGGGCGGCCCAACCAGTTATTAGGTTCAGGGGGCAATTACTTTTTCACACAGGGCCATGTAGGTTTGGATTTTTTTTCTCCCTAAATAATAAAAACCACCATTTACAAACTGCATTTTGTGTTTACTTGTGTTATATTTGACTAATGGTTAAATGTGTTTGATGATCAGAAACATTTTGTGTGACAAACATGCAAAAGAATAAGAAATCAGGAAGGGGGCAAATAGTTTTTCACACCACTGTATGTGTGTGTGTATGGAGCTGCCACTAGATGGCGCATGCATGCACGTTTGCATTTTTTTGGCGCTTGCATGTATCTCAGTTCTCACTATGAAAGGCATGTGTGTGTGTTTGTGAGTGGAGCAGTCCGTTCTGCTCATGCTCAACCACAGCCACGGGAGTTGTTATGAATTCTATGGAAGACGAAGAAGCTTATACAAGTGTGACTTGCACTTGGTGAGATGCAGCATGTATGCACTTTTAAATTTTTTAGTGCCCGCATCCTGGGTTCGCTTCCTGGGTCCCCCCCTGCGTGGAATTTGCATGTTCTCCCTGTGTCTGCGTGGGTTTCCTCCCACAGTCCAAAGACATGCCAGTTAGGTGCATTGGCGATCCTAAATTATCTCTAGTGTTTGCTTGGCGTATGTGTGTGTGTGTGTGTGCCTTGCGGTGGGCTGGTGCCCTGCCCAGGGATTTGTTCCTGCCTTGTGCCCTGTGTTGGCTGGGATTGGCTCCAGCAGACCCCTGTGACCCTGTGTTAGGATATAGCGGGTTGGAAAATCACTGACTGACTGACTGACTAGTGCTCGCATGCACCTCATTCAACCCAAGCAGACGCACTCAGCAGTGTGGTACATACGTGTTGTACGTTCACACAACAAGCTGCCATACATTTGCCTGAGGCAGCTTCTAGCCTGTCCCATTCAATTTGTGCCACAGCTGCACTCGACTTCACGTCTGTCTCGGAAAAGATACCACCCGGCCCGGCCCACTTAGCCAAGGCCTCTGCAAAGTTCACCCAAAGAGTAAAACTGCTAGGGAGTATTTGGGTTGTTTTTCGTCCTGAAGACCACACACAGCTAGTATCACTATATTTATGCGATTTTGTGTGTGTGTATTTTTATGTATACTTTTTTTTATATAAGTGGACCACATGCCAATTAATGGTCACAATATAAGCACACATTTGGAGCATTTTGTCCTTGGGGACACACAGTGAGTGAAACGTAAGGCCTGAACTGACAGTCAAGTGGTTAAAGTTTAGCATCATAAACTTTATATATATATACATAAAACTGGCAGAACTCTATATTTACATGTGCATTTATTCACTCAAGAAAGGTTCATAAATCACAAGCTGATGGAAGAAGACAGACTGCATTATGGGATGCGCTCTGCATACACAACATACATTAGTACGCACATTGTAATACTTTACATTTATTAACATTAAATTTCATCCGACTCAAATCTGCCCAAGCTGGTCTGCTGTCCATGTCCCTCTGTGATGATTCAATGGATTGGAGATGATCTGCCAATCCACCTCGCTTGGTATCATCTGCAAAATTAACCAGCTTGTTCCTTATATTCCTATTAAAATCATTTATATATATTAAAAATAGCAGCGGCCCCTGCACTGACCCTTGCTGCACGCCGCCCTTAACGTCAGCCAATTCTGACGAGACTCCTCACATCATCACCAATGAAAGGTTTTCACCCCATTGAATTGAATTTGATCAGCAGAAAAAGACTCTTTAACGTCAAAGTGAAAACTGATCTCTGCAAAGTGCTTTAAATTAATGACAGACAAAAAACACAAAATATCATAAGTGTTGACCACCCTATAAAGTCCCTATTTTGTAAATACATGTTTGTGGCTGCAAATGCCATGGAAGACAAACGGGCACCCAGACCAGGATGGAGAGGGAGTTCTTGCCTGGTATGTGGAGAAGACATGTTGTCACAGCCTTCCTAATATCCTTTTTAACTGTATGCTCTCATATACCCTACTAGCCATCCCCCGTGGCTCCGCCTGCGTAGTAGAAGAACAGGACAAACTTTAAAAATCAATCAACAAACAGGGATCACTAGATAAGTTGAGGCAAGGTCCGCTCCAAAACAGAGGTAGACCTACTCGAACAGAGGCTGGAGCGTGAGTGAAAAATCAACTGGAATGTTCAAGCAAATTATGGAAAATAAACCTGATCTAAATCCGTTAAGTAGTTCTCTTGTTCGCTAGCTAAGTGGAGGTAAGGTCCACTCCAAAACGTGGCCATAAGTAGAGTGATTTGAACTTAGGCTGGTGTGTGAGTGAGAAGGGTACTGCCTGGCTCCCCACTCCTGATGTCACACTTCCCCTTCCCCTCCGCCCGCAGCCTTTCTCTTAGATTAGCACGAATATATCGATCCTGCAACTGAACTATGATACTTAGTGCGATGAAAGAATTCGGAAAATCGACTAGAATGTTCTAGCATATTATAGGAAAAAATCCCGATCTAAATCCGTTAAGTAGTTCTGTTGTTCGGTGGCTAAGTGGAGGTAAGGTCCACTCCAAAACGTGGCCATAAGTAGAGTGATTTGAACTTAGGCTGGTGTGTGAGTGAGAAGGGTACTGCCTGGCTCCCCACTCCTGATGTCACACTTCCCCTTCCCCTCCGCCCGCAGCCTTTCTCTTAGATTAGCGCGAATATATCGATCCTGCAACTGAACTATGATACTTAGTGCGATGAAAGAATTTGGAAAATCGACTAGAATGTTCTAGCATATTATAGGAAAAAATCCCGATCTAAATCCGTTAAGTAGTTCTGTTGTTCGGTGGCTAAGTGGAGGTAAGGTTCACTCCAAAACGTGGCCATAGGTAGAGTGATTTGAACTTAGGCTGGCGCGTGAGTGAGGAGGGTACTGCCCGGCTCCCCACTCCTTACGTCACGCTTCCCCTTCCCCTTGGCCCACAGCCTCTCTCTTGGATTAGCATAAATATATCAATCCTGCAACCGAACTATGATACTTAGTGCAATGAGAGAAGTCGCAAAATCAACCGGAATGTTCTAGCATATTATAGAAAAAAACCTGATCTAAATCCATTAAGTAGTTCTGTTGTGAAAAGCGGACAGACAGAAAGACAGACAGACAGACGGTAGATTTTATATATATATATATATATAGAGAGAGAGAGAGAGAGATTATCTGCTGCCTTTCATAGTGGATCAATAACTCTTCTAATTTTTTTGAAACTTAATGTTCACAGTGTCAGAATCATGCAGATAATGTTCCCGATTTTTTTCTGTATATTTTTCTGCTATTTTCCCATAGAAAATAAGTAACAAATAGCACCATTGTGATGGTGACATCTTTATTAGTGCCATTTTGTAAGAGGATACTTTCCTTGGATGCTCTCAAATTTTTTCGTTTGCTAAATTTGAATGACACCATTTTGTGTTTCTGCTTTTCAAAGCTCCTGCCATTTTATTTGCACTTATTTATTATTTAGTTGACGGCCTTATCTAAGGTGACTTACTACATCTGAAATACAAAATCAGTTACATTTCTTTTCATTTTTTTCCAATTAGAGCACAAGCATGTGAGGTGATCTGCTCATGGTCACATGGTGTTAGAAGTGGGATTTGAACCCAAAACCTCACAGTCTGATGTCCAAAGCCTTGACTGCGATGGCCCTACTGCCATTGTGTATGTTTGATTGCTATGATACAAGTTGAACCTGTGCAGCCACATTATATAAGACACCGGCGAACTTCACGTCTGACTTCCCGTCTGACTTCATTGAATATTTTTTTTGCATTAATTTGGTTAGAATATCCTGGCTATAAATGAATGTTCTTAATAACTTCAGATTTTGCTGTTTCACCAAAACATTCACAATCTCTTGACCTTTAATGTTACCTCTGATTTCCATTCTGTAACATCTCTTCATTATTCAGTGTCGTCTGCTCCGCTAGTCATTAATTGTCATTATTAGGCTACAATTAAGGGAGCAGACTCCATGGAAAAAGGTGAATTAATAGGACAATGACAAAGAAATCTTAACAGCTTAAAAGTATGGCAAAAATATGAAGATTTCTTTTGAGCCTAATCTCACATAACTGCTGTTTTCTAATTGCAAAATACAAGAAGAAAAAAAAAATACCAGCTAATTCAATGAGCTCAATTAGAGGGAAAAATGAGTGACTGATGGGAGCAGAAAAACTGCAGTTACCAGGATCCCCATGGCATATACACATATCTATAGATCTATATATGTCTGTGTGCATCTATAGGCATAAGAGAAATATCTTTTAATAATACAATTGGAGCCTGGGCCAATGAACTGTGATGATCCAAAAACACAATTGGAGCCGAGGCGGGTGACATGGCTTACTCAGTGACACACAGATAGTGAACTGACAGTCACCTGCGTTAAACTCCAGTCTCTTAACCTATAGGTCTCACTGTATATAAATAGAAATGGCAGAAATTTACATTTCTATTTCTATGTACCCAGTTAGTAGACACTTCTATCCACAACAACTTACAAAAGAGGTCAACAGAGTCAAGTCCACATCAGTCTGTGCACCGCTTAGGAACAAAGTGTTACAGATTAGATAGATACTGTATAAGCATACCAGTTGAATTTTGTATTGTGGTGACACAGCAAAGGGTGACCAGTATGTCCTGTGGGGTAAAGGACTTGACACTAGTAGTTTATTTCTCTGTACATTTGGCCATTGTAAAATGTTGAATGCTCCAGCTTAATAAATTCCTGTCTGTATTGCTGGTACCCATTTAGACACATCAGAGTTTCACAGAATCAATTTGAAGCGAGAGGCAGTTATACCAGCATCCATTCTGTCAGAGTGTTTTCAGGTTTTCTTCCCCTAAATCAGGTCTGAGAGTGGCATGACACAAGCTGCAAAATTAGGAAGAAAATGCCTGTAATGCCTAGCTGCCTCAAAGAGAGCCTGCCATCTGCCTCTGCAATGTGAGGCTGGGCAAAGCGAGGACCTCTTCAATTTTATGCAGCTATAGCTTTATCAATACCCCTGGTAATGGGATTCAGACGTCACCAGATTGCATTTCTTCGGATTACTGGGGAAGTCTACTTCTCACAGGCTAAGGTTACTTAGGAATATGTGAGGTGTGACTCTGAGCCATTACCGAAAAGTATAACACATCATCAAGAATATTTGGATCACAGTCTCAAGCTGGTTTCACCCCACCGCCCCGCGTGTTGAAATGTCAGAGGTGCCAAGCGTAGTCCCTGGGGACTCTCTTGTGTTCCAACACGTTCTTTTATTGAGACACTTAAAGCTAAAGAAAATTTTGTTCAGATAGATAGATAGATAGATAGATAGATAGATAGATAGATAGATAGATAGATAGATAGATAGATAGATAGATAGATAGATAGATAGATAGATAGATAGATAGATAGATAGATAGATAGATAGATAGATAGATAGATAGATAGGGGTGCATTTCTCAAAATCTTTGTAATGCTAAGTCCTTCATTATCTTGTACTTAAGATTGTTCTCTAATTAGAGAGTATTTCCCGAAACTCCTCATAACTAAAGGCGTTCTTAGTCATGGTCGTAAAATAACGAGTGAACCAACCCACTTATTATTTTCAATGTCATTCTTCATTCGGATTTTTCCCTGCAATTCTGTCACAGACAGACAGAGGTCTCCCTAAAAGGATCACAAAAAGCACACCGACACACAGATTTGGAAAAAAAAAGTAATAACAACAGCAAAACTAATAAACATAATAACAATAATAATAACACCATTTAGACCAGTGTCTCCAGTTAAGTTACACAATTCTCTAGAAAGCTTCCATTGTTGTTGCAGCTACTAAGGGGTGACCCAGCCTCCCACTTTAAAGGATGTGACTGATGAAATTGTGAGTGTGACTGGTTTATTTGTGATGTGTTTGAATTGATATTAAAGCTACAAACAGCCCCTTTAATGCTAATTTATAGTCTACATTATTATTTTATTTTTATATATATATATATATATATATATATATATATATATATATATATATATATATATATATATATATATATATATTGCACCATTGACCTCATTATTATTATGATTATTAATTATGATTATAATTATATGATTATTATTATTATACCACTCCCAAGAGGTCTAGTTGCCTTGGCAGTGAAATTCATGTCTCTGGTGATTCTTCCTATGAAGTCAGTAGACGGAGTGGGAGAGAATGGGGGGGCGGGATTGGGGGGTTAAGAGGTCACTGGAAAGCGGTGTGTGGCGCTCCTGATATCTCTGTTAAAGGGCGAAGGTTCAAGTCTTTAGAGTCCCGGTGCTTTCTGTCTTGCCTATATGGTTGTGAGACATGGATGCTATCCAGTGACCTGAGATGAAGACTGGACTCCTTCGGTGCTGTGTCTAATTGGAGAATCCTTGAGTACTGCTGGTTTGACTTTGTGTTGCTCATGGAGTCCTGAATGAGGCACATTACCTGCATTTTGAGGGAGCGTCAATTATGACACTGCGGCCGTGTGGCGCAATTCCCCGAGGGTAATCTAGCTCGTAGGATCCTCATTGCTGAGGACCTGAGCAGTTGGACCAGACCAAGGGGATACCCAGGTAACACCTGACTGTGGCAGATAGATGGTCATTTTAGAAAGGGGTAGGATTGGACCGCTTGTCTGCCTGCAGGGATCCTGAGCTGTTTCGTCGTGTGGTGGCATGCCAGTGCATGGTCCCCAACCTGACCTGACCTGAGTCCTAACGGGTTCTGCTGGTCCCTCCATTAACTTACACCAGCTGGGTACAAAGTTATTTATTTGTTCCGCCAGCCAATCCATCTGCATCGTCGCATGGATCTTGCCTTCCAGGTAATGTACATCTCCCCATCTCATCCTCGACACTGGTTCTCCTCCTACAACAGGTTAAATTAATCTGGTTTTCATTTTGTATTTTCATTAATTTTTAATTTTTTTTTACACTTGCATATAGATAGATAGATAGATAGATAGATAGATAGATAGATAGATAGATAGATAGATAGATAGATAGATAGATAGATAGATAGATAGATAGATAGATAGATAGATAGATAGATAGATAGATAGATAGATAGATATTGTCACACCAGATCTATCTAACAACTGAAATATCAAGCCTGTGCTTTGCTGACGTGGACATTGAGGAGGAGCCATCAAAGATGTTCTTTCAGCTCTTTCGTTAAATGTTGGATATCGAAAAGCTTCGTGAATCACTCATGAAACTCGCTCATTTTTTATCCGCTATCTTTTTCATTATTCACAAAGATTGATCGTTTTTCACAAACGTGCCCCAGTATATTGGGAGCTTTGGCTGTGTGAACCTTTTCTAAGAAGGCAGGTGGGGATTCCTTCCTGCTTGCTAACTTCTTTTTGAAGGCCTCACACCACTTTGGCCATTTCGTGGGAGTAATTAGGAAAACTTTCTGCTGGACATTCTTACCTGTCAGTTCTCACGCACCTGGGGTCGGAGTAGGAATGTCACATCCACACATTTCTTTCATCTACCTCCAAATTAGAAACTTTGTTAAACAAAACCTGCCCAATTTTCCTCACTACTCACCTACCTCTATTCTGGAAAAAATATTGATAAGTCTTGAGGACTCACACAGCATCTCTGTAATATATAAAAACATTTGAAAGTCCCTCCCTTTCAAAGACCCCAGAGTACAGTGGGAAAAGGATCTCTCAGTCAACGTCTCAGTTAAGGAGTGGAAGGCAGCAATGCACAGAATTCAATCGAGCTCCATATGCGCAAAGCATACAATTATTCAACTCAAAATTATCTATCGAACACATCTGTCTTGCTTAAAATTAACCAAAATGTTTCCAGGGCAAAATCCAACCTGTGAACGCTGCAATCGAGCTCCAGCCTCACTGGGCCACATGTTTTGGGCCTGCGCCAAATGAACATCATTCTGGACCAAAATCTTTAAATGCCTTTCAGACAGCCTCAGTGTCCCATTCCCTCCTAACCCATGAACAGCTGTGTTTGGTGGACTTAAAATGGAGCAGGACAAACAAACTGTGATTGCCATATTTCACTATTGGGACGTAGACTTGTCTGGCTCATATGGAAGAATCCTAACTCACCTCTGTTAAGTCAGTGGGTAACTGATGTTATATATCATCTAATATTAGAAAAAATCAAATTCTCACTTAAAGGATCTGTACAAAACTTTTTTAAAACCTGGCAGGATCTAATCATTATACATAATACGCTACTGTGACTGTCCGTTTGTCTGTCCAGGATTTTAAATCACCTGTAGCTCGCAAACTGTTTGACCTATTAACCTGAAATTTGGTGCACATATAATACATGACGTCTACTATCCGCCTTTGGGGTGATGATCGACCTCCAAGGTTATTCCTCTTTTTATTTTATTTGATTGTAGGCTCAACTCTCTGTAGCGGCCTTGCGACACATGCATACGGGCGCCGTTCTCATCGCTACCACCTTCGCCGTCGCTTCCTCTACCTCTTCATATTTTAAATCAATCTTGAGGTAAATTGAAGACTTAAGTGAAAAATTAAAGAAAACGTACTAAGTAATCGCAAAACAAACACTGACTTAATCAGTTTTAACGTGAAACGATGCCGACGAAAGAAGAGAAGAAGCGGGCCGCTTGGGAGGAGAAAAGAAGCGAATCAACCTCTGAGCAAACGGATGCTAAAATACAGAGAAAGATAATGAAAACTAGTAATGTTCAGGTCAAGTGTATTCACTGCACGTTATCGGTCAATACTATTTTAGAATAAGCACTTAAATCAAGTTAGCGGATTCTCTTCCCTTTTTTATTCTGTTTATTTATTTACTTATTTTTCTTACTATTAAAGTTTTACTCTGTTGGCCTAGCTCTCTTTCTCATGGTTAGGGGTTGATTTGATTCGAACCTAGTTTTGTAAAATTCGACTTGCTTGTATGGAATGGTTTTTGATTTTAATAAATTCAATAAATGTTAAAAGAAACCCAAAGCCCAAAGTTGTAAGACCGCCTGCTAGAATATACCGTATATCTCTGTCAATGAATCGTCTGGAAGTCCCAGCACAGAAGCCCATCCTGGGTGACATATGTCTCTTCGGTCTCAGCTGTATTAGTCCCTGGGGTCACATTTCAGATTATGAGATGAGATCCCATTTCTTGCTTAGTTTTCCTTTTAAACGTCTAAGGTCCTCCTTACACTCTCATATGAACTGCACTTTCTATAAGCACACGCCAGCACACGCACTCTGCATTTACCGGATGACAGGCAGAAGAGGGATTAAAAAGTTAAGATGAAATCTCTTTGCGACCCACTTCTAGCATGGATTTATTTATGTCCTCTCAATCTGGAAATGTTGTCATTGCCACAACTGCCCACACATAAGTACACAAATACTCAGCCCCGCATTAAGGCACACACACACACCCACACACACACACACATCCTGCAAATAAGCAGCTGATGCCTTGCCACAGCCTCAGTGAGTTTTTATATCTTTAAACAGCAGAGGCTGACATTTCCTCTTTTTTTTCCCACATTCTCCGCTTCTTGATATTTTCAGCTTCATTCTTCACTGTCGCCTCGTTTTTTTGTCTAGATGTCCCTATTCTGTATAAATGGACGACCCCTAGTGGTCCCAGCTAAGAAGTGCAGTAAAAATGCACAGGTTTTATTTCCAGTCACTCCATGTAGGTGGCACAATGCCTCACAGCTCCGGAGGACTTCCTAGTCGTGTGATTGTCTCCCTTATTTCTGTTGGACCAAGTCGCTTTGGAATGTCATGTTGGCCTTTGTGGGAGCCTCTGACTCACTAAGATTACGTCAATGAAGGCTATGACTGAAAATCATCGGAAAGGTTATTTAACACGACATGACCCAAATCCTGGTCAAATTCACAGGCATTACGAGGTGCAAGGCGTGAGCCAACCCTAGATGGAGTGCCAGTCGGTCACAGGGTACTCTCATTCACAGCACAGCACTGATTACCGTATATACTCGCATATAAGTCGGGTAAAAGTCCCTGAGGTTTGTTGGTCCCACCCAGCGGACATTTTGAGCTATGTCTGGGACTCTGTTTTGCTGCGGTTCTCTCCAAGTTCACATGCTTTGACCATCATTATTTTTCGACCTGTCCCCTGACTTCTCCTTATTAATCCTTCACAACGTGTTTCGATTTCGGTATAAAGACAGAGTGGACTTTTGGTTGCAAACTTCGCTTGATTGCTGATTTACGTATTATCTCCTAATTTCTAACTTCAACAATATCTGCCTTTTTTCACTAAAGACATACCACCCGCATAGCAAAGACTATTACCGTATATACTCGCATTTAAGTTCTCCCACAGATAAGTCAGGGCTTGACTTTACTGTATAATTTCTGTAGTACTAGGGTGTTGTACCGTGTTAGTCATTATGAATGTAGAGAAAAGCCAAGCAAAATGTCTTCTTTTATTAGCTAACTAAAAAGATTACAATATGCAAGCTTTCGAGGCAACTCAGGCCCCTTCTTCAGGCAAGATGTATGTATTTTATAATGTCGGTCGTATAAGTTGAATGTGGAAGACTCAAACTATTGGTCCAAGAGATTACGATTACGATATTACGATAGGGGCGGAGTGTTGGCTCTGAGGCTAAGGATCTGCGCTGGTATCCAGAAGTTCGCAGATTCAAATCCCCGTCACTGCCAAAAGAGATCCTACTCTGCTGGGCCCTTGAGCAAGACCCTTAGCCTGTAATTGCTCCAGGGGCTCTGTACAATGGCTGACCCTGCGCTTTGCCCCCAAGGGTTATTCAAAAACTAACAAATTCCTAATACAAGAAAGTCGATAAGTCGAAATAAAGAACAAAAAAATGCCCACCTGAGAGAGTAACCACGGAGCACATGGCCTTTTTCTCTATGTATTGCGCCTACATGACCACATGGTAATACCCGAACGATTCCGATTTGCACTGATTTGTGTTTTTAGTATCTCACACCCTCATACACTTTTATCGTAAGAGTATCCCTTATCTACGAAGGAGTGTTCGATCAGAAAAAAAAAAGATTAAGCTGGTTTTGAATTAAAAGTCATTGAAGTGGCGAAAGAAATTTGTAACTGCGCTGCTGCAACAAAATTCAATGTGTCTGAGAAACTGATGCGAGATTGGAGGAGGCAAGAAGATGTAAAAAAAAAAAAAATTAAGTGTCATATTTTTGAACGGGCGTATAAGTTGGGGTCTGATTTCATGATCGATTTTTCAGGTTTCAAGACCTGACTTATACGCTGTAGAAGATCAGCCCGGACACAGACAGACATGGACTCAAAATGTCCAATATAACACATGTTTTATTCTTACAAATGTCCCGCACACAACACAGTGCTCCAATCGACACAATACTCCGTCCTTTCTTCTGCCACCTCCACTCCTCACTCGCAACGTCGTCCTCCTCCACTCGACTCTGGCTTTCTTGCTGGAGTGAGGCGGCCTCTTTTATACCGCGCCCGGACGTGCTCCAGGTGCTCCGTGATCACGTTCCGGCAGCACCTCTGCAATGTGGCGGAAGTGCTGCAATAAAATTCGGTGCCTTTACTGGTAGCACGGAAGGCGGAAGTGCTGCAGACCACAGCTCTGGAACTATCCAGGCGCCCCCTAGTGGTGGACAAAGGCCCACGCAGGGTGAACCTTCTAAGCTCCAGTCGTGTGGCACTGATGTAACCCAGGGGGGCTGCATCTCTCGTGTCCTGGGGGAGGTACTGCTGGTGATATGTCCATTCCTCAGGTCCTCTCCTCAAAAGGGCGTCCCGGCCGGGCAAAGTTCCCGGCCATCTATCACAACGTGAGTACGTACGGTATTTACAACAGTAGTTATTAAACGCTAACTGAAATACTTGGCGTTGCCTGGGAGGAAAACAAAGTGTTTTTTTTTTTTTTAATTGTTTGAGAAAAATATAATTGGAAAAAAAAAACACCACTTTAAAAATAAATTAACAAACAATGAAGACTCACTAATATTCTTGTCTTGCGGTCTTGTATGTATGTTATCATCCAGTTGATGCTCGGAACCGGCCAACTCTATTTAATTTGAAAAGCAACAGGGGCGCGGTGGTGCTCAAAAATAAAGAATGCAGGGAGCCACCTCCGATTCACCCTCTGGTGGTTATTACGAGTGTCAACTGGATGATAACATGCATACAAGACCGCAAGATCACCCCCCATCCTACCCAGAAGGTGGGGGGTTAGGGTTGATTTCACCCTACAGTATGGTTAGTCGACCAATGAAAAACGTGTACCAATTTCATGAAAATCGCTCCAGCCATTTGGAAGTGATGCTGGAACATACATACATACAGACACACATACATCGACTTTTATATATATATATATATATAGATTTTTTCTCGAGCCTAATTTTGCCTTTTGCTTGTGTTCGTAATCCACAATCTCAATGGAGTGTCATCCCCTTGTGGAACTGCCTCTGATCATTATCCAGGGGGTAGGGACCATTTGGAGATTCACCATAGATAGATAATTTTAGTATAGTTGGCAGACAGACAGACAGACAGACAGACAGACAGACAGACAGACAGACAGACAGACAGACAGACAGACAGATAGATAGATAGATAGATAGATAGATAGATAGATAGATAGATAGATAGATAGATAGATAGGCACTATATAATAGATAGATAGATAATTTTAGTATAGTCGGCAGGATAACAGATAGATAGATAGATAGATAGATAGATAGATAGATAGATAGATAGATAGATAGATAGATAGATAGATAGATAGATAGATAGATAGATAGATAGATACCATATAATGGGTAGATAGATAGATAGATAGATACCATATAATGGGTAGATAGATAGATAGATACTTTATTAATCCCAAGGGGAAATTCACATACTCCAGCAGCAGCATATTGATAAAATACAATATTAAATTAAAGAGTGATAACAATGCAGGTATACAGACAGACAATAACTTTGTATAATGTTAACGTTTACCCCCCGGGTGGAATTGAAGAGTCGCATAGTTTGGGGGAGGAATGATCTCCTTAGTCTGTCAGTGGGGCTGGACGTTGACAGCAGTCTGTCGCTGAAGCTGCTCCTCTGTCTGGAGATGATCCTGTTTAGTGGATGCAGTGGATTCTCCATGATTGACAGGAGTCTGCTCAGCGCCCGTCGCTCTGCCACGGATGTCAAACTGTCCAGCTCCGTGCCTACAATAGAGCCTGCCTTCCTCACCAGTTTGTCCAGGCGTGAGGCGTCCCTCTTCTTCATGCTGTTTCCCCAGCACACCACCGCGTAGAAGAGGGCGCTCACCACAACCATCTGATAGAGCATCTGCAGCATCTTATTACAAATGTTGCAGGACGTCAGCCTTCTAAGGAATCGATCGACATCCATTGGTTCCGCCTTGGAGAATCGCTCACCGTGGTGGGATTGTTTTCCCTTTGCAAGCGTCGACTCATCACAAGGCTTTCTCAATCAGTCAAATTGTAATTCAGGACTCGGTGTGACCCAAGTTTACACCACAAGGTCCGAAGTAGGCCACAAGCCATAATTTGAGAAACACTGGTTTAGATCATTACTTATTAATGATAAGCACACAAGTGGGTGACACTGAAGTCAGTGAGCTTCTGTCTGCTCTGCTCAACATTGATCGTCTTTATTCAGTTACAATTAAGACAGCAAACTCCACAGAAAATATGAATTAAAAAAAAAAAAAGTAAGTCTTTAATAACAGAGAAAAATACAAATGTAAATGTAAAAGTGTAAATCTGGCACTAATGCACCTTTCCAAAATGCAATATAAAAGGGAAAAAAAAATGAGTCGGCTTTACTGATGGAGAAACTGGTTGGAACAAAAATATGCATCCACAGGGGGGTCCCCCAGGACTGAACTCGAGAACCGCATACTGGTAAGTTGTGATGATTTGAATTGTTATTAAGATTCACAAAGACACTGGGAGATGATCAGACTGAAATGGGCGCCCAGGTCACCATGACTGGTTTAGCTCTCGTCACATCCGCCAGTATGTAAATGATGCCACTTAGACAGTCGCATCTGTGCAGCTGGCATCCCCTTGTGGATTGTGCCATACTGCTGCTTACTAAAACTATTTGTTTGAAAGCTCAGCAGGGAATTTGTTTTCAGTTTGATACGTTTCTTTTTTTTATGTTGTTTACTTAAACCTGAAGCCTTAGTTAAAAAGAATAAGATTTGCATCTCACGGGACCCTTTGCGTGGGAGTAGATGACACTGGAGTGTAATCTGGCTCATTCATTCTGTAAAACTTGCAAGCCTGCAAGACTCCTGGTGCTGCTCTACCTCAATCCTATGGTATGTTGGGTGTGGTACTTCACAGCACTTAGCAAAAATCTTTCAAGTCCAGCAGCCTGTGTTGGGAAAACTTCACAAATTTTAAGATAGCATTCTTAGACCTCTGCTTAAACTAATTCTTGTAATAGCTGCTAGAAGACTTGGTTTGAGAGTGAGCCAGGAGAAAAGACGAAAGCCAAAAAAGGGTCAATACCGGGAGATCAAAAAGCATGAGCGTCGAAGCCAATACGGGAATGAAAAATCATTTGCAAAAAACAAAAGCAAATAAGTCTTTGCTATGGACTAGGAGTCTTGAGCACGCAAGTCCCAAAGGAGCCCACTAGAGGGGAATACCATCAAAATAAAAAAACAGCTAGTAACAGAGGGCCATGTAAAACCTTTATAAAAGAAAATAACTATTTCACGAAAAAAGGCTTTTTAATAAAAACATTCTGTAGAGCACAAACGGCAAAAGGGATTACCTGAAACAATAAGGCAATCCAGTGCAAACGCTACAATATCAAAGGAGAGTGGTTGAGAAGGTCATAATCCAGAAAACTGCAAAAAAATACAGCAGAAATACTCACTGACTCCCTAGAGCGTTCAATGAACCACCAGCAACTGTGAGTAAAGCTCACTTTTATTGGGCTAAAGGCCATTTGGAGCTCTAGGCGGGGTGAACGGACATCGCCCCTCAGTTTCCATAGCGGATAGTTGGTATTATTAGACTTTGACGACCTTTTTCAGTGTCGGGAGTGTGTGCCCCTTCTGTAGCACAAACAACAGTGTCACAATGCGGGTTCGCTCCATGCTTCGATCTGACGTTTGGGAGCTCTTGAACCCGACACCATCGGTAATGTCACCCGATGAGCTAGGCAGTGAGACACAACAAGGCAAGGGGATGGTGCAAAAAGTGCTTTTATTAAAAGAGCAAACAAAAACAAAGTGTCCAAATTAAATAAAGTGCAGTGTATCAAGTCTTCAAATAAGCTATTAAATAAATAATAAATAAAAATGAGTCGTAGGTGGAGGTTAAAATCCAATAGAAAAAAAAAATCTTTTAAAAACAACGAGGTTAAAACAATGGCTGGAAGCAGTCTCTTTAAAAACAAAGCCAGGTACGTTCGTCTACTGGCAGCTCCCCTGCTTCTCTCCTATGGGCCCCGAAACAGGGGAGTCACCTTACCAGTAAAATGCAGCTCCCTCTTTACTGGTCCGGTAGCCCACCGATCCCTGGCTACGTCGGACTGCAATCAGACCGAGACTTGGGATCCCTTCCCCAGTGGCCAGGGCGCTCACGCTGGGGCTCAACAGCCTCCTCGACTCTGCTTCCTTCACTGCGGCGATGAACCAACATTCTCCCGGTCACTCCTGCTCCAAACAAATGCTCAGCAGGAGCGACCACTAACATCGGCCCTCGGGTGTCGGTCAAACACTCCACTCGGGCTCACCTCTCCCAGCTGCCTGCAAACATCAATGAGTCTGCGCACACTCACTTGGTTGCTCTCCTCTCTCACCCACACCGGCTCCTTCATTTCCAACTACTTCCTGCCTTCTTCCTTAACCTCCATTTCTTTCTTTTTTTCCCCCCTAGCCGCCTTGCGCTTCTATTTATTACGAGGACGTGGATCAGATGTGGCAATTAGCAGCTCCCGGCACCAATTATGAATGCGGACGACTCCTCACCTGTGCACTTTAGTGAGGACCATCCGCATCACACATCAGCAGGGAACTGCTTTGGCCACACATACCACGCTCCCTCACTAAGCCACGAGTGCGGTGATTATTTATTTAAAAAGTGGTCTTTTTGACGTGAGCCGTGGACCCGCTACACCACAGACACCCCAATGTGTATAATCCAGGGACTTTAAGGAGCATGCATCCCTTGGTGTACAACATGTCCACACTTTTACTTTCATAAATGGCCTCCCAGTGGGAAAGAGCACCTACTCAGGATCAACTAGGTTGAGGTCACCCTCTCTGTCTGGAGCAAACGCCCCTTCATTTTAATAAACGGTGCCCCTCAGATTTCCATCCGAATGGATTGACTGGCTCTGGTGGTGATGGGCAGGTGGTCCGCAAAGGGGAGGGTTCCTCCTCTGGCTGGGATTCAAAAATGAAAAAAGCGCTATATAAATGCAAAATTATATATATAAATTATAAATTATTTAATATCTCTATTGTGCATTTTGCTTCTTTAATTTATGTACATAATGTTCTTTCTCGGCTGCGATCTCTGGATCGGTTCGCAGCCGAGTGTGAAGCAGCTGGGATGAGAATCAGCACCTCCAAATCCGAGACCATGGTCCTCAGCCGGAAAAAGGTGGAGTGCCCTCTCAGGGTTGGTAGCGAGATCCTGCCTCAAGTGGAGGAGTTCAAGTATCTCGGGATCTTGTTCACGAGTGAGGGAAGAATGGAGCGTGAGATCGACAGGCGGATCGGTGAGGCATCCGCAGTAATGCGGGCTCTGCATCGGTCTGTCGTGGTGAAAAAGGAGCTGAGCCGCAAGGCGAAGCTCTCAATTTACCAGTCGATCTATGTTCCTACCCTCACCTATGGTCATGAACTATGGGTAGTGACCGAAAGAACGAGATCGCGAATACAAGCGGCTGAAATGAGTTTCCTCCGCAGGGTGTCTGGGCTCTCCCTTAAAGATAGGGTGAGAAGCTCAGTCATCCGGGAGGGGCTCAGAGTAGAGCCGCTGCTCCTCCGCATCGAGAGGAGAAAGATGAGGTGGCTCGGGCATCTGATCAGGATGCCTCCTGGACGCCTCCCTGGTGAAGTGTTCCGGGCACGTCTAACCGGGAGGAGGCCCCGGGGAAGACCCAGGACACGTTGGAGTGACTATGTCTCTCGACTGGCCTGGGAACGCCTTGGGATTCTCCCGGAAGAACTAGAAGAAGTGGCTGGGGAGAGGGAAGTCTGGGCATCTCTGCTCAAGCTGCTGCCCCCGCGACCCGACCTCGGATAAGCGGGAGACAATGGATGGATGGATGGATGTTCTTTCTTTATTTTTTGGCTTTGTCTATACAGTAATCCCTCGCTACTTTGCGGTTCACTTTTCGCGGATTCACGACTTCGCGGGTTTTTAAATACAAGTGATTGCCCGCCTATCGCGGAAGTTATGTTCCAGACCCATCAGCAACAGGAGAAAATCCGCGATATAGAAAGACCATATAAATAAACATTTTTATAGTTTAAGCCTTAAAATACCCATCCCACATGCTTTAAATACATGTAAACTTATAAAACACACTTTGTTAACACATATGATATGTGGATGTCGGATTAAGGATATGAGTAACATCTCACTATTATAAAACATTTTAACTTCACGCAAGACAAGACAGTGAGACAGGAAAATTGGTGATGTACAGGCTTTTAAATTATTGACACGCAAAGCGACAAGCAGCACAAAGCCAGCACAAAGTCCACTTCTCCTTAGCGTTCATTCAGCTCCCCACCCCCTTGACAATGCGAAGTGGCAGGAGCGTACTGCGCTTCCGGGGAGGGGGGGTTTGAGCGAAGGTGCGTTCAGCCCTCACACACCCACACACACACTCCTCGGGAAGAGCAACAAGCAGGCATTTTGGCAGAAGCAGCACAAAGTCCATTTCTGCTCAGCTTCAGTTCAGTTGCCCCACTTCACAAAGCGAGTGCAGACACATTGACGTCTGATCGCTGTGTGCAGTGTGCAGTGTTGGTCTGCGGTGTTTAAGAATGTAGAAAATGTTTAAGAGCATAGGAAGTGTTTATAAGAGCGTGGGAAAGGTTAACAAGAGAGTGAGAAAGGTTTATAAGAGTGTGGGAAGGGTTTATAAAGCCTTAAAATATGTATAAATAATAAAATAAATAAAGATCGCTAATTCGCGGATTTTCACCTATCGCGGGGGGCTCTGGAACGTAACCCCCGCGATAGGTGAGGGATTACTGTATATAGATGTAGCCTGTGTTATGAATCATGTGTTTCATGGGTGGTTCCCCAAGAGGCGGGGCCACCTGCCAATCACCACCAGGAGCCGCCCTCCACCCTATAAATCGGAGGGCCTCCCACAGTTTTTGATGATTTATTTCAAATGCGCTATGGAGTACAGTGTTTACTTGTGTTGTGTTTTGCTTTGCTTTGTGTTTATTTGTGATTTCCTGGGTTTTTGAAGCTGTGTTCCGTTTTTGACTTTGCCAGATTCTGTGTTAAGACTATATTTGCTGTGGATTGCCCTGCCTTTCCTGGCTATTCCTTTTTTTGCCCTAAGGAGCTTCTGGTGCTGCAGAACATTTTTGTTAAAAATAAATCTTTTATTTCACAACGATTCTTTGAAGCCCTTTTTGTTCCAGTCAGGGTTGTGACAGTAATCTAAACCTACCACGTGGGCAATTTTGGGAAGTATTATGGCACTTGTGTGGTTTTTGGGGCTCATAGTTCACAACAGCAAATAATCAAGGCTTAAATCAAAAACAAGGAACAGAATAAAAATCCATCCATCCATTTTCCAACCCGCTGAATCCGAACACAGGGTCACAAAGGTCTGCTGGAGCTAATCCCAGCCAACACAGGGCACAAGGCAGGAACCAAGCCCGGGCAGGGTGCCAACCCACCGCAGGACACACACAAACACACCAAGCACACACTAGGGCCAATTTAGAATCACCAATGTCTTTGGACCATGGGAGGAAACCGGAGTGCCCAGAGGAAACCCACGCAGACACAGGGAGAACATGCAAACTCCATACAGGGAGGACCTGAGATGCGAACCCGGGTCTCCTAACCGTGAGGCAGCAGCACTACCACTGCGCCACCCCTCAGAATAAAAATAATTAACAAAAATAACATCAACATGAAGAAATAAATCAAAGATGAACAAAAAAGACATGAAACAAGGACTTGAACTCCTCCTCTGGCTGAAATGTAACAGTCATTAACCAAAAAGAATTTAGCAAGAAGAGTGAAAGAGAAAGAAAAAAATGAATTGAAATTGTTGTTTTTTTATTTTGATATACTTTATTAATCTCCAAGAGGGAAATTGTCTTTTCATATGACCTTTGGGGGTCAGAGTGCAGGGTCACCCATTGTTCAGCACCCCTGGAGTAATTTTCAGGTTACGGGCCTTGCTGCAGGGCCCAACGGAGTAGGATCCCTTCTGGCAGTTTGAACTACCTCCCTGTGACACAATAGGATGAAGTTCAAATGACGTTCATAACAAAAGCCCCTAACAATGACCTATTCACTGTGTATCGAAGGTGGCAGTGAGGTGTACATGATGTCCAAATAAATGGATTCATTTAGAACAACCAGCAATTTTTGGTTAGTGAGTTTTTTAGGGAAAGGATATTCAGATACACAGGACTTCTTGACAGCATTCTTTGCTTTGTTTTCTACTCCCCGTTTCGACAATTTCCCCATTTTCTAACTTCTCTTTTGGTATTCCCTTGCTAATCAGTTTCATTTCCCGGTCCATTTCTTTTTCCTTTTGGGCTACCCAGCTCATTACATCTTTATTTGGAAAAAATGACTGCCATAACACAGCCCTTGAGCCACGGCTTTCGTCAGGACAGCAATCACTGCACTGACGACACGGCACCATGACCATCCTGCAGAAAGGGAAGATGGCATAGGATGATACTAGTCAGCAAAAGTGAATAACGAGGCTAGGGATCTGCACTGGCAATCGGAAGGTTGCCGGTTCGAATCTCGTAAATGCCAATAGGGACTCTGCTCTGTTGGGCCCTTGAGAAAGGCCCTTAACCTGCAATTGCTGAGCACTTTGAGTAGTGAGAAAAGCGCTATATAAATGCAAAGAAATATTAATTATTATTATAATCCAAAAAATAAATAAATACAAAGAACATCAAAATGGCTGTGAATGCCTACATGTTGTTGTTATGACTATGTACTTATATGGCTGCTGCTTTTGTCCAAGGCGATTTACAACATTTGAGATATAACTGTGCAGGCAGACGAAGTGATTTGTTCATACCAGGATCCTCAGGGTTTGAAGTCCGAAGTCTTAAACCATATTTCCTGATTAATGTATATTTTCTGCTTTATATATTGATTTTTTTAATGTATTATTTCTCAGGATATGTGATTTCTGTTATTTGTTTATTGTTTATTATCAAAGAAGTGAGTGTTTAAATGTTCAAACACTCCTTGTGTTTTGAGGGTGGAGCCCACAGGAGGCGGGGCTACCCTGACATCATTGCTGCTGGCTCCTCCTCCTGCCTTTATATTAAAGTCAGTGGGAAGATCCTGGCAGTTGATCACTGCGTCTTGCTGGAGTTTAGAATTCTTTTGACCTTCTGGTTTTGTGGCCTTTTTGCTTTTGTTTTGTAATTTCAGTTCTTGGACTTCATATTGGTTTTCTCTGGGTTGCCTTTATAAGCAAACTTTTTGCTCCTTTTAATAATTTTTGTTCATTTTGTGCTTTTCCTATTGATAAATAGATAGATGGACAAATTGAACTTTATTTCTCCACAGGGAGAAATTTGTCTTTTTACAGAAGGACTTTAAATAATAAATACATAAATAGTTAGAAAAGTAAGTAAGTAAGCAAGTAGATAAATAAATACAGGGGTGGGTAAAAGCAGGCTTACAGTTGTTTGTATGGAAAAAAGACATACAGGTTTTAAATATTACAATAGCTTTAATAACTCAAAAGCTTTAAGAAGAGAAATAAGAAGTCAAATAATACAAAAATTAATAAATAAATAATAATAAAATAATAAACTCTGTGTTTTGCGTAACTCTAAATCTACTTTTGCCCACACACTATGGTCTGAATTCACAGCAGAATGACTATAAAGCAAGTCAGTTACACCAGTGGAAAATAAGAGGACTGAAACCAGAAGGCACTTCTTTATATCTGTAGTGTGAATCAGGAACAAATTACTGAGGTATGAAGTTGAAGCAGAAACCCTGACAACCTTTATGGAGTGTCTGGATGAGAGACTGGGACAGGTTAGCTATTAGCTGGACAAACAAGTGACAAATGGACTGAATGGCCTACTCTTGTCTGTCATGTTTTTATTGGTCTTATATGAAAGACACAGCATTATTAGATTGCTGGATGAATGGATGTGAAAGACACTATATCAGATGTACTGACGGACTGCTCAATGTTTGATGGATAATCACTGTAGGTATGAAAGGTAGCATTTAATAGATAGTGGTGTAAGCCTCTCTATAAAAGATAGACACAGTCATATGAAAAGGTTTGGTTACCCCTCTTAATTTTTTGGATTTTTGTTTCTCATTGGCTGAGCTTTCAAAGTAGCAACTTCCTTTAAATACATGACATGCCTTATTGAAACAGCAGTATTTCAGCAGTGACATTAAGTTTATTGGATTAACAGAAAATATGCAATATGCATCATAACAAAATTAGACAGGTGCATAAATGTGGGCACCCTGACAGAGATATGACATCAATACTTAGTTGAGCCTCCTTTTGCAACTATAGCAGACTCTAGATGCCTCCTTTGATGAGTGTCTGGATTCTGGATGGAGGTATTGTTGACCATTCTTCCATACAAAATCTCTCCAGTTCAGTTCAATTTGATGGCTGCCGAGCATGGACAGCCTGCTTCAAATCATCCCATAGATTTTTGATGATATTCAAGTCAGGGGATTGTGACGGCCATTCCAGAACATTGTACTTCTCCCTCTGCATGAATGCCTTTGTAGATTTCGAACTGTGTTTTGGGCCATTGTCTTGTTGGAATATCCAACTCCTGTGTAACTTCAACTTTGTGGCTGATGCTTGAACATTATCCTGAAGAATTTGTTGATATTGGGTTGAATTCATCTGACCCTCAACTTTAAGAAGGACACCAGTCCATGAACTAGCCACACAGCATGATGGAACCTCCACCAAATTTGACAGCAGGTAGCAGATGTTTTTCTTGGAATGCGGTGTTCTTCTTCCGCCATGCAAAGCGCTTTTTGTTCTGACCAAATAACTCAATTTCTCTCTCATCAGTCCAAAGCACTTCGTTCCAAAATGAATCTGGCTTGTCTAAATGAGCATTTGCATACAACAAGCGACTCTGTTTGTGGCGTGAGTGCAGAAAGGGCTTCTTTCTCATCACCCTGCCATACAGATGTTCTTTGTGCAAATTGCGCTGAATTGTAGAACGATGTACAGATACACTATCTGCAACAAGATGTTCTTGCAGGTCTTTGGAGGTGATCTGTGGGTTGTCTGTCACCATTCTCACAATCCTACTCATATGCCGCTCCTGTATTTGTCTTGGCCTGACAGACCTGCTGGGTTTAATAGCAACTGTGCCCGTGGCCTTCCATTTCCTGATTCCATTCCTTACAGTTGAAACTGACAGTTTAGACCTCTGAGATGGCTTTTTGTAGCCTTCCCCTAAACCAGGAGACTGAACAATCTTTGTTTTCAGATCTTTGGACAGTTGCTTTGAGGATCCCATGCTGTCACTCTTCAGAGGAGAGTCAAAAGGAAGGAAGCACAACTTGTAATTCATCCATCCATCCATTGTCCAACCCGCTGAATCCAAACACAGGGTCACGGGGGTCTGCTGGAGCCAATCCCAGCCAACACAGGGCACAAGGCAGGGAACCAATCCCGGGCAGGGTGCCAACCCACCGCAGGACACACACAAACACACCAAGCACACACTAGGGCCAATTTAGAATCACCAAATTGTAATTGACCACCTTAAATACCTTTATATCTCATGATGGGACACACCTGTCTATGAAGTCTTAGCGAGCTCATCACACCAATTTGGTGTTACAAGTAATCAGCATTGAACAGTGACAGGCATTCAAATCAGCAAAATGACAAGGGGACCCACATTTGTGCACAGCCAGTTTTTCACATTTGATTTAATTTCATACAACTAAATACTACAGCACTAAAAATCTTTGTTCAGAAAACACCCCAGTACTCAGATGTTCCTAGGAAATGAAAGACAGACCACTGTTACCTTTTTTTGTTGAAAGTAGAGTCGATTATTATTCAGGCTGAGAAGGGTTCACAAACTTTTTCATATGACTGTAGAACTTTATTTGGCCCCAGAGGAAAATCTGGCTTTTTATAGAAGCTTTTTAAATAAATGAATAAATATACTTTGGCCTGAAAACTCACCAGAATGACTATAAAGCAAGAAAATTACCAAGAAAGAAAGGTTCTGCCTTAGCAGTCCCAGAAAGGCGCTATTCAGGCATATTGCTGTTGGTATAAAGGAGCCCCCCATAGTGTTTCTTGACACACTTTTACTGAATGATTCTTTTGGTTGAGAGTCCTCAGAGTTGGTGTGTCACAGATGTGTGGCATTGTTCATAATATGGCAGGGGTGGCTACAGGTTTTCGTTCCAGCACTAATTACTTAATTAGAAACCAATCCTTGCCAACCTCAGACCTTTGTGAGATATGGCCGGCAATTCATCCCGGCCAACACCCCCAGGCCACCAGATGGAGCCCTCCTTGCAGCATGGAGATGCCCTGAATGCCAGCAGGGAATTATGGATAGTGGACTTTTAATGTATAGCCCTGCTGGATACCATGGGGGCTGCCAGAAGTCGCTGCAGGGAGGCCCAGGGACTATTTTCCCTACACCCCGGAAGTACGTCCCAGTCACATGGACAGAAGAAATGACGTGCTTCCGGGATGAAGAAAAGGAGTTTTACCTGACCCGGAAGTGATAGAAAGTTACATGGACTGAGGGACAAACACTTCCAGGTCAAGGACTATAAAGGACTCTGGGAAATCCCAGACGGATGAGCTGAGTTGGGAGGCAGGGTGGCTAAGTGTCTGGGAGTGGAGGATTGTTTATTTGATTATTGGTTATTGTTATTGAGTATAGTGGAGTGGTGGTGCTTTGTGAACTTTATTATTATAATAAATATTCATCTTTGGACTTTTACCCGGTGTCTGATGTGTGGTCTGAGGGTTCAAGGGAGCGAGAGCGCCCTTATCTGTCACACCTTATTTAATTTTATGGCTTGTTTGCCTGCAATGTTAGGTTCTTATTTCATAGATTTTGTCCTTTCCAAGGATATCAAACAGATGATTTGAAGCCTAAAATGGATTATTTTTAGTCACATTTTTCTGTTAAACCAAAGAGTGCAGGATGAAGCCATAGAGGTGTGAATGGAAACCAGTTAAATGGAGAACTGCTGGCTGCTTTGTCACTTCCATCTTATTGTTAATAAGGAGCCATTAAAAATGTGAATGCAGCTGATTAAGACTGAAATAAGCAATTAAAGGTGGGGAACCTTGACAAGCGAGACTACTAAAATGAAGCATCAAAATGTCACGTGAGCAATACGTGTCTTCATCAGCAATAATTGACTTGGGTTGGAACAAAAACCTGCAGCCCTTCAGGACCAACATTGCCTACCCCTGTAATAAGGAAACGAACCCCTGGCCATCCTTTTACCCTGTCACATTGATTATGAACAGGTCACACTCCTAGAAAAGTGGGGAGGCAGTAACTCAATATGGCAGAGAGAAAGGATCTAAAATGGTTGTCCAAGACTTTGCGAAAACAAAACACAGCACTTAAAACCATAAAAAGTCTGTGCAATTAATGACAGAAGCAGAGTCCTTGACTTCAAAACCCTTTCACGTACAAAATAATACAATATAATCTGTAGCAAAAGCAAATCACAACCCTCGTCATTATTCTGAACTGCAGATGAAAAGATATCAGGTTAGCAACAGCATGACCCTTAATGCTATTGCTCACCAGTTGGGACCCCTAAATCCGTCCCCTAAAGCGCTTGTGTATAACAGGAGACAAAGTGAAGAATCCCAAACCTGTGAATCTGAAGTACAAGAACTAAACACTCATGCATGTAAGATTATTTGTAACGTCTTTTTATATTGTCGCATCAGTTACCTTAATTATGATATTTCCAGACACGCCATAATGGCAGCAACTTAACATGGCACACATAAAAATAAAATAAATAAACTGTGACAGAAAGAGCAGCAATTATTTTTTATTATTAATTGTTATTGAAGTTGAAATAGATGCCGAGGAAGTATTAAAAGGTACACAGAATGATAACAATATCAGAATTGAGTTCTGTTATCCAGTAAAATCCCAGTGGGAGCTGGCAAAGCAAAAAGAATGCAAATAGCATGAGGAAAAATTAGAAAACAAATGCTAATCACAACAATGACTTACAACACTTTCTTGTCTGAAATTTGCATCAGCTAAGGGAAGATGACATGAAGGGAAAGGGAAAGAAAAGGGTCTGATGTTTTTAGAACAACAACACAAAAAGAGTTTTCTGATTTTAACTTTGCATCCTACTGACTTGTAAGCTCAGCTCTTCCTTTTGCTCTCACATCTCTTTATTTTAGCTCTCTGTTAGACTGGCGTTTGAGAGTTTTATGACTGTATTTCATTATTTCTAGCAGTCCTTTCATTGTCTCGTAATACAATTGTGTAAAGGACATGGATAGACTGGCATCTTGTCTGGGTTGGGTGGTGTTTTCTTGCCCAGATGGATGGCTATTATAACGGAGCAACAGATGGAGATTATGCCTATCGGGTACATATGTTCCCTCAGTACATTGGGTGAGAGTATCGCCCCTCACAGTGCTCTAATTTGGACACTCTTTGGACTGCATGGGAACTGGAGCTCCTGGCCCCTCCTCTTCTCCTCATTCATTGGTCAAGAGTCCTGTCTTCAATTCAAAAGCGCATATTTTCTCTCTGTGTTTTCCTCTGATTTCCCAGACGTATTCCATTAACAATACTTTAGCAAAAAATGTATGTGTACTGCCTGTTTTGAGCATACGACTGGAACACTTGACGCAAATATTATGTGACACGAGTAATATGACATTTTTTTTCTTGGACATTTTTTATTGTTTGCTGATGTCCAGCATTCGTCTCCATAAGGCAGCCATTCTATCATAAACTTTGTTATTTCCATTTTATGTGAAATGAGAGAATATAGTTTTTTTGACCTTTACTACAACATCATGGGGTAGGTAACATAAACAAAAACATAAAACTCAAAAACTAATCAGCACATCGTCATCTAATGACAGGTTTAACTTTCGAGTTTGGTATTTTTCCGTCCAGCCGTTTTAGCTCTAGACTGTCCTCAAGAAACTGTTACACACACACACACCCATCATCAAGATATCGATGTTTTCACTATCAAGGGATCCTAAAATGTCGAGATTCGTCAAAATCCGGAGATCGAAATTTTTGAGAAATCTAAAGCTTTCACTCCTCCCCCATAGATGATAGGTCATGGTGGGGGATGGTGCAAAGTTAAAAAGAAACAAATCACAAAAATTCAGAAAGAAGTCATTACACATACAGAATAAACGACAAAAACTGTGACAATTGGTTTCTTTTCTGGTTTGACACAATCTTAGCTTAGTTGTTACTTTTCTATGGCAAACTTAGATTGGTTTCCTTTAATACCTCAATATATTCAATACATTAACTGCATTCAAATCATTCAGTACAGTTAAAAACTGTTTGACCAAAATGCCTTACCAGCTGCAAGGCAGATCCCAAAACTGAACTAGTCTGTAGTCAGAATGAATAGAATATTCCATTTACAACATAGCTTTTAGGGGTTAACCCTAACCCTACCCCTAACCATAAGCCTAAGCCTAACCTTCCATTAACTATGCACTTATATATATAGGCAGCTAAAGAAATACTTCTATTAAATTAACATAACCTAATTAAATGTGGGATTAATAAAGTATCTATCTATCTATCTATCTATCTATCTATCTATCTATCTATCTATCTATCTATCTATCTATCTATCTATCTATCTATCTATCTATCTATCTATCTATCTATCTATCTATCTATCTATCTATCTATCTATCTAAATAACTAACAAATGGCTCTAATAACAATAACAATAATAATAATAATAATATTCCCGTGTCTGCGTGGGTTTCCTCCAGATCCTCCGGTTTTCTCCACAGCCCAAAGACATGCAGGTTAGGTGTGTGTGTGTGTGTGTGTGTGTGCCCTGCAGTGGGCTGGCACCCTGCCCGGGATTTGTTCCTGTCTTGCGCCTTGTGTTGGCTGGGATTGGCTACAGCAGACCCCCGTGACCCTGTGTTAGGATATAATGGGTTGGATAATAGATGGATGGAAGGATAATAATAATAATTAATAATAAGGAGTGATGACATCAGGGTGGCCCCGCCTCCTTGGGCTCCAATTACAAAACATAAGAAATGGAAGCACATTTTAAAAGGGCAGAACATAGTTACAAACATTATAGATAATACATAAAAATATAAAAAGTAATTATTCAAAGCCAGTAAATAGTATAATGAGACAACAAATTAATACAAGCCCGGGAGAAAAACCCTGGCTGCAACACAGCATAATTGAGAGGAGATAAAAACATGAATAAGGTTTTCTTGTGACATAATAATACCTAATACACAATAAATCATAGACGTAACAGAAAATACTTAAAAACATGACACATAATAACTCTAAGAAAAATATCCATAAAATACCTACATTAAGATTGATCCATAACCCGCTGACACCAGATTTGGCTACTGATTTGTACCCACCGTTGCCAGGATGAGCTCCCACCAACATGACCCTGACCTGAGACTTGAAAATGTTCTGCTCTGTTATGTTATCAATCTGATCAGAGTAGAGCTTATTCTGACAACAATAGCTTACCCAACAGGAGCCATCCCTGGGCATGATGGCAATCCATCACCGCACCCACTCACGCATGTCCTCATTATTAGGGCAGTCTGTTTAAATTACATGTACAGATTAACCAGCTGCACAATACAAAGGAATATCCTGGAGCAAGTTGGAGGAACGCTGATTAACAAGCGTCTTAACACGGTAATAAAAGAGCTGACACAGTAGCGGCTAATTTGTAGTCAGTGGTGAGTTTTACCTTATGGTCATTCAGACAGCTACATGCTCCAGATGTGGATGTACACTCTGGGCTCTTGTTGATGAATTAAATGAAGTTCAGTGTTAAAGTAACATCACAGTGAACATGTATGAAAGGAAGGTGTGTTAGCATATTCAGGGCCAGTGTGGCACAACCTTAGGCTTTCATCTTCTGATGAAGTGACAACCTAAACCAAGTTCAGTTTAGTGTGCGTCTTCCTTGAGCTCCCCATTTGAGAATGCACTCTTGCTGCCTTTTGAATTCTACTGAGCTGCTGCCAATGACAATATTATTCCAGCGCTTGACACTAATGACCATAGAGGAGGCCACTGTGTGACAGATCGCTTGATTTAGTAATCACTTGAGTGTTGGTGTTCCTTCTTTTGAAATAATTTAGCTGTATTTTACATCAATCTGTTGACTCTCAGAGTCCATATACTGCTATTCAGGTTAACTGAACAGGGCAAACTCGGGGGCAAAAGGAGCAGGTCAGGACAACACAGTCAACCTCAGGTTGAAGTTTGTGGTCAGTTATTTTATTTTGTTTTTGGTTATCATTTCATCTGCATCTGTTTTTGTTTGAGACTGTCACACACCTGCACATTGGAGGCAGCTAAAGGGATCAAAAAAAGGATAAATCCACACCAGACCAGGGGATGGCAGAGATGCACTGATCCATTCTCTTTTTCCTCTCCAGACCAAACACGGGAAATTCCGCCTGGTCTCGATGACATCACTTCCAGGCCCAGGCCCGGACGACATCACTTCCCCGATGTCATTTCCCCTGCCTGGCTTTAAAACCGCCATGTTTTTGTCTGCCTGCCAGTGTCGAAGCAGGCTGGTACAGGCACCCTCAGCCCCAAAGAAGGCACTCGGAGTCTCAGGACAGGCAGCAGAATCAGACTTTAAACAGACTCACTTCTGATGGGCAACTCTTACATTTATTACAATTCTTATCATGCAAGCCATTATTCATCTGAATCTGAATCCTAACATTCCACTGCTCTAATCCTGCCTCTAATTGATTCCACCAATGGTTGTTAGCTGAGGGGGTGCCAGACCCCTCTCTGCCCATCATGTTTGTCTGGCCAGGCCTATCTTTACTCGCTACTAGCTCAGCACTTGCCACCAATATTTACAGTTGAAAAGTTCACATTCCCACTCTAATTCCATTTCACAGTCCAGCTCTCTTGCATGTCCGACCTTTGGCTTATGAAATATTGGTGGTTTCTAGCTTATACAGAACAAAAAGAAATATGCTGGCATAAGCCTCTTTAATTCTAACACCTACGTCTTAATGCTTTGTGAAATATAGTGTCTACTTTCTCATCTATATATATATATCTATATATATACGACAACAACTCACAGAGCCACGCCAAGCAACTCTAAGAATTCACTAAGTCCATGGCAAGCAAGACGCACACAAGACAGAGCCACGCCCGCCAACTCACAGAGCCCCGCCCAACAACAATTCACTAAGCAGCCGACCATGGCACATGTACAACAGAGCCACGCCCGACAACAATTCGAGCAAGAGCGAATGCATTTGCCAAGAATGTTTTCGTTAATCAAGAACGAAAGTCGGAGGTTTGAAGACAGTCACATACCGTCGTAGTTCCGACCATAAACGATGCCGACTGGCGATCCGGCGGCATCATTCCCATGACCCGCCGGGCAGCCAACCGGGTAACCAAAGTCTTTGGGTTCCGGGGGGAGTATGGTTGCAAAGCTGAAACTTAAAGGAATTGACGGAAGGGCACCACCAGGTGTAGAGCCTTTCGCTTAATTTGACTTAACACGGGAAACCTCACCTGGCCCGGACACGGAGAGGATTGACAGATTGATAGCTCTTTCTCGATTCTGTGGGTGGTGGTGCATGGCCGTTTTAAGTTGGTGGAGCGATTTGTCTGTTTAATTCCAAAAACGAACGAGACTCTCGCCTGCTAAATAGTTACGCGACCCAAGAGTGGTTGGCGTCCAACTTCTTAGAGGGATAAGTGGCTTTCAGCCACGTGAGATTGAGCATTAACAGGTCTGTGATGCCCTTGGATGTCCAGTACTGCACGTGCGCTACACTGAATGGATCAACGTGTGTCTACCCGGCGCCGAGAGGCGTGGGTAAGCCGTTGAACCCCATTCGTGATGGAGACTGGGGTTTATTGTTCCCCACAAACGAGGAATTCCCAGTAAGTGCGGGTCATACGCTCACACTGATTTTGTCCCTGCCCTTTGTACACAAATCGCTACTACCATGGTCGGGTGACTTGGTGGATTATATATAGAAAAGCAGCCGTAACCGCAAAGAACAATGAAAAGTCAACGTGGCTCAGAGGTGCATGTGGACTGTAGCAGAGACAAAAGCGACTGAGGCGGTGTTTGGAAAATGAAACGTCAACGTGACTCACAGGTGCATGTGGACTGTACACTGACGAAAGCGACTCAGGTGAGGAGTTGGGGGCGGGCACATGAGCGACACCCCCCGTCGTTACTGTCATGGTCGGGTCACTTGGTGGATTATATATAGAAAAGCAGCCGGAACCGCAAAGAACAATGAAAAGTCAATGTGGCTCAGAGGTGTATGTGGACTGTACACAGATGAAATGACTCAGGTGAGGAGTTGGGGGCGGGCACATGAGCAGGCAGTGCGTACTGAACGATGACTAAGAAATCAGCAGACTAGAATGGCGGGGGGGCTGGGACAGAGGGGGCGGAATGGGCGTCCTTCCCCTCTCCCCCCATTCCGCCCTTCGCGCCCGAGTGCCGTCCAGACCCATCCCTCGCTCTGGGAGGAGAAGGCGCGACGGCGGTCCTCCAGTTTTCAGTCACGGGACAATTGTATGTTGGTTCGTAGCGTGCATTGTTGCAATGTTACTTTTCTTGGTGGTTTATTAAATTACGATTTTTCAAATGTTCATTTTTTTCCCTGTGCTAAAAAATCATTTAAAAAGTGGTGTGATTATGCGCCGTATGCTATGCCGTAGGTTGGCTAGCGTGTTTATAATACTTTTATAGTACGTGGAGATTACCAATTTTAAGAATATATTTTTCTATACCAGTTCTTTTTTAAACTGATGTTTGTAAAGACCTGTGAAACCAACTCTTATCTTCTTGACAGCCAATTTCAAGTATGAGGTGATACACAAAAATAGCCAGACTGGGCTTGGGGCTTTCCTGGAAAACCGTCTGGAGGTCGGCCGGACGTGAATCATAAAACTATATCCCCTCCCATACGCCCTCTCAAACTGCTGTCCGACTAGGTATATCCTGTGATTATCCCCGTCAGTATTTGCACAAGAATCGTTACACGAGTTGCCATGATATAGTCGGGTGAAAAAAATCAAGCAGCGAATCGACATCAAATTTCTCGCTAAATTGGACAAAATGGCAACAGAAACTTATGAAATGATAAAAGCAGTGTACAGTAATAACAGTTTGTCTTGCACACAAGTTTTTGAGTGGCACAAACGTTTCAAGGAAATGTGGAAGATGTTCAACGCCCAGGTCGCCCACACTTGTCTCGGATGGATGAAAACATCAAAACGGTGAATCACGATTGTTCGAAAATGTGTTTGAGCTATCTCAGAGTTGGCTGGTATTGACAAGGAATCAGTAAGACGCATTTTGCGCAAAGGACTTCACATGACAAAAGTTTGTATAGAAGGTGACAATGTTTAGAATGCTGTAATTCATCAAAAGATATTTTTTTCGTACCAGTCCGGTTATTTTTGTGACTCACCTCGTATATGGATGGCTGTCCCCCAAATGTTTTTGCTGTGTGGTCTGAGTTCTTTCACCAGACACAGTAATGCAGTTGGTAGCACTACTGCTTCACAGCTCAGATTACATTTTTGGCCACAAGGACTAGTCCAGCATAGTTGCCAGATGCTTCCATAGCCATCAGGAACAATTAAACCAGCATCACAACATTTTAAGACACGTAAAGCATTAGCAGTTCAGTTCTTCCCTCCCCATGGACCTCAGTGCACGTCTCAGAGTTGGGCGAACTTCCCGGATATTTCTGTAATTTCACCGAACTCACGACATCTGCAAGGTTCACTCACCACTAGCCAAGTGTTAATATACTTCAACACTAAACAATAATTAATAAACACAGTACCAAATAAATAAAACATGGAAAGACCAAAACCAAAAACAGCATTAATTAAACAATATGGAAATTTACCTCTCTATTATATAAAAACGAGAAGACGACGAGAAGAGACTTTTTTGAGAGATTTTTTGAAGTCCCGCCCTCCTCTCAACCATTTTCAACCACGCCCACAGTCCTCTCACCTCTCATTCGTGTGAATGCTTTAGTCAGACACAGTTCCTGCTCTCTCCTCTCTTAAAAATTTTAACATTTTCCTCACTTTTATTTCCCAAATAAATAAGAAGTATTATGTCCAAATCTTATTGAAGAATTTCATCAAGAATGGTTATCAACAGAAAAAATGAGTACGCCGGCAAACCTAGAACCAAGAAATGATTAAATGAATTTATGCCAAAAATGTTGATTGGTTACACGGCAAATTGGTTAAATGCATATCAATAGACTACGCTGAAACAGTTGGTGGTGATGGTGTGGAACATGAAAACATCAACTTACAATATCACGAAGAATATCTACAACCGTTACCACCGTCCGCACGAATTACTGTAGAAAGAAGGATGTATCCAAGAAAGGTAATGTAGTACATCCTCATGGGATAATATTAGACAACAAATGAGATCTTGTATGCCATTTGTATTAAAACGTTAACAGTTTCCCATTAGAACAGCATTTGCCAAGACATTTAACAAATCTCAGAGACAAACATTCGATTCAAACATTTATTTAATAGAGAGAAAGAAACGAAATTCAATCACGGGCAGTTATACGTTGCTTTGTCACCATGAAACTCCAAACACAGAATCAAAATTCAATACGATATTGACGAAAATGTAATTCAAAGTTTAAAAAGTATTTGCGTGTTAATTTCAAAGCCAAACAGAACTAAATCGTATTATGCAACGGATAACTCTAACGTAACGTGAAACATAATATACTTTTTAATTATTACATTTTACTATTTTTTAATATGGTTAATTACTTGCTGTAATGTAAAATAGTTACTTCTATTATGCATATGTAACAATTCCCATGAAAATAAAAATCTGTTTAAATTGTACATATGCGAGGGGCAGAACTGCAAAAAAGGCTAGCGTGTAGCAAAGGCCCAGGTGTTGGCAAGCGAAGCGAGCAGGGGGCAAAGCCCCCTAGTATGTAAATAACAAAAAAACTAAATAACGTGAAATAACATGACTGTTACATAACACGTGGGATATGAACCTGAGTATAACCTGAGGACGGCCTTCACAGTTACAGGCAGAGCATCATCGCCATACAGACAACGATTAAACCTCAGAGACGGTAAAGAGACGGTACCCACCACACCGCCATGCTGTCTGCACTTTAACTCCTCTGTTCTTGCATGTTTTTCAAAACACTTTTTGATGCTGTCATAAATGGCACTATGAAAAATAAAGACTGACTTATTGATTGGCTTGCTTTAATGACATGATAAGGTACTGGTTCAGAACGGGGGCAAAGGGCTAATTACTCAACCCACTCATTTGTATTTGAACGTGCCAAGCTCTGAAGTTCACTTGAGACGTGACCCACTCTGAGACCTGTCAAATTTCATTAGGCTTCTAAGAAATGACATTATTAGTGGCTGCATCGAACTACACATGGAACACCTCCAGGGCCCAATTTGGCATCTTCTCTCTCCCTTTCTTTTTTTTTTTTTTTTTGCTCCACAAATCATTCCATAAAAGAATATTGAATTATGAATACGTCTTTTACACGTTAATCTTTTTCTTTTTTTTTCCTTATTTGCTATGGGGAAAATCGCTGCAACCCTCTCAGTGGCAAAGCCTGGCTTGAAGGATACAGGGGGTCGCATATTTTGACACTTTTATCCCTTCACAAATTCTTGAAAATATGACATCTCATGGTGTGTTGGGGGTAAGGATGAGGTCATTCATCCATCCATCCATCCATCCATCCATCCATCCATCCATCCATCCATCCATCCATCCATCCATCCATCCATCCATCCATTTGTGCACAGGGACATTCAATAACAGTTCATAATAAATGTTCATCAAGGATTTTTTCCACCTAAAGCTGTTACCAGTTAACGGAGATGACTTTCAATCTCCAACTTAGTTCCTTTCTTAACAATATGGGAATTTTCATTTCTCATTTTACTTAATGATGTGATTTCCCCCCTTGCATCCAGCGTATGGACCCTCTTGTGCCATACCACGTTCAGATCCCATGGCAGTGTTCATACTCTAGAGCCATCTAGACATGATGTGCTGATCTCTGATTGTGTCACATCTTTGTGAGTAGAAGAGGCAGCTGTCCATTTTCTCGCCTTACTGGGTGTATCAGACTCCCTTCTGCTGACTTCCTAAGATGTTGTCTTCTCTTAAGACTTTCTTGTTTTTTATTCTGGTATTCCATGCAGGAAGTATAACTGTTAGATCTAAATGCACAATAGGATGTCTGGAACTTGACAGTACATCTTATGAGAAGGACTTGGGAGTCATGGTGGAATTATCACTATCTACATCAATATTTGGACACAAGTGATCAAAAAAGCGAATAGAGTGTTCAGTTACATACGTACTACAGGATGCGCATTATAAGTTAAGGGAGGTGATGCTTAAGTTACATAGTGCACTGGTGAGAACTCATCTGGAGTACTGTGTACAGTTGTGATCTCCATGTTACAAAAAGACATAACAGCGATGGAAAAAGTCCAGTGGAGTTAATTCTGGGACAGATAGATAGAGAAATATGAAATGCACTATATAAAAGATGAATAGCTGGGTAGATAGATAGATAGATAGATAGATAGATAGATAGATAGATAGATAGATAGATAGATAGATAGATAGATAGATAGCTAGATAGATAGATAGATAGATAGATAGATAGATAGATAGATATGATACTTTATTAATCCCAATGAGAAATTCACATTCTTCAGCAGCAGCATACTGATACAATAAATAATATTAAATTAAAGAATGATAATAATGTAGGTGAAAAACAGACAATACTGTAACTATGTATAATGTTGAATGTTAACGTTTACCCCCCCGGGTGGAATTAAAGAGTCGCATAGTTTGGGGGAGAAACAATCTCCTCAATCTGTCAGTGGAGCAGGACAGTGACAGCAGTCTGTCGCTGAAGCTGCTCCTCTGTCTGGAGATGATACTATTTAGTGGATGCAGTGGATTCTCCATAATTGATAGGAGCCTGCTGAGCGCCCTTCGCTCTGCCACAGATGTTAAACTGTCCAGCTCCATGCCAACAATAGAGCTTGCCTTCCTCACCAGTTTGTCCAGGCGTGAGGCGTCTTTCCTCTTAATGCTGCCTCCCCAGCACACCACTGCGTAGAAGAGGGCGCTCGCCACAACTGTCTGATAGAACATCTGCAGCATCTTATTGCAGATGTTGAAGGACGCCAGCCTTCTAAGGTAGTATAACCGGCTCTGTCCTTTCTTGCACAGCGCATCAGTATTGGCAGTCCAGTCTAATTTATCATCCAGCTGCACTCCCAGATATTTATAGGTCTGCACCATCTGCACACAGTCACCTTTGATGATCACTGGGTCTATGAGGGGTCTGGGCCTCCTAAAATCCACCACCAGCCTCTTTGGTTTTGCTGGTGTTCAGTTGTAGGTGGTTTGAGTCGCACCATTTAACAAAGTCATTGATTAGGTCCTTATACTCCTCCTCCAGCCCATTCCTGATGCAGCCCACGATAGCAGTGTCATCAGCGAACTTTTGCACATGGCAGGACTCCGAGTTGTATTGGAAGTCCGATGTATATAGGCTGAACAGGACCGGAGAAAGTACAGTCCCCTGTGGCGCTCCTGTGTTGCTGACCACAATGTCAGACGTGCAGTTCCCAAGACGCACATACTGAGGTCTGTCTTTAAGATAGTCCACGATCCATACCACTAGGTATGAATCTAATCCCATCTCGGTCAGCTTGTCCCTAAGGAGCAGAGGTTGGATTGTGTTGAAGGCGCTAGAGAAGTCTAGAAACATAATTCTTACAGCACCACTACCTCTGTCCAAGTGAGAGAGGGATCGGTGTAGCATATAGATGATGGCATCCTCTGCTCCCACCTTCTCCTGATATGCAAACTGCAGAGGGTCAAGGGCGTGTTGAACCTGTGGCCTAAGGTGGTGAAGCAGCAGCCTCTCCATGGTCTTCATCACATGTGATGTCAGCGCAACAGGCCGAAAGTCATTCACCTCACTAGGGCGTGATACCTTTGGGACTGGGGTGATACAAAATGTTTTCCAAAGCCTCGGGACTCTCCCCTGTTCCAGGCTCAGGTTGAAGATGCGCTGTAGAGGACCCCCCAGCTCCGATGCACAGACCTTCAGCAGTCATGGCGATACTCCATCTGGACCCGCTGCTTTGCTGGCACGAAGTCTCCTCAGCTCTCTGCTCACTTGCGCTGTTGTAATTATGGGTGGGGATGTCTTTCCTATGCTGGTATCACAATACAATACAAAGGATAGATGTGAAAGGAAACTATATGATAGATAGATAGATCTTTATTTTTCTCCTTTGTAGAGAAGATCTTTAAATAAATACACATGTATAGTGTTTTATATACATATATATATATATATATATATATATATATATATATATATATATATATATATATATATATATATTTTATATATACAGATACGAATGGCTCCACAGCTGTGATGCATGCGCCTCAGTAACTGCTGCTCTGTCATCTTCGGCCTGTGGACCGCTGCAAGCAGTGGCTGGACGGAGGCTGGAGGGGGTCGATTTCGCTGCTCGCGCAGTGTAGTGTCCATCGGGCGGCTCCCGCAGGAAAGCGGTTTCACTGCCCGCCCCGCTGCAAGTGGTGACCCTGTTGTGGCTGAACGGAGGCCAATGAGGGTGAACGGGGAGGCGGTGGGTAGTATTGTAGTGTGCCTCGGATGGCTGCGTGTTGAATGGGGGTGGTGGTGCGGCGGGACACTGCAGGCAGCATACTGTAGTGGAGGTGACTGTGATGTGGGCTGGTGATGTACTGCCCCTCGCTGCCCCTATTCATTCTCAATAGCAAGCCTGCTTGTACTGTTACGCACATAGCAGGAAGTTGTCTCTTGTCAGTACAGGGTGGTCCTGATCTAATTCTGCAGATCCAGATCGTTTGGATGACTTTGATTTATGTGGGGATGATTCCAGTTCGGCGCGAAGACGATTCTTCGTGTCGTCAGTTCGCACACTTCTTGATGGTCCAGGATTTTTCGGGTGATTTTCTATGTAATAAACTGAAAAAGTTATAGCGTAATGAAAATTGCATAATTAGATCTGGACCACCCTATACATCAGACGTGTTGACGACTGGTGCCTAATCTGCTGAGATAGCGTGTACAGTGCTGTGCAGAAGAGCTCATCTTAACCTTTTGTCTTCACCCTTCAAGAATGTCTCTGAAACACAAATCTGATGCAAGTGCTGGTGATACAGTAAAGAAGAGAAAAACCATCACCATGGAAAAAAAAGTAGAAATAATAAAAAGGTCAGAAAGAGGTGAAACTCCATCATTCATTGGCAGATCAGTTAGTTACAGTTGGTCAACAAAAAAATTTATTAAAATAATGTACCTGTTCCAACTTACATGCAAATTCAACTTAAGTACAAACCTACAGTCCCTATCTCGTACGTAACCCAGGGACTGCCTGTATATAAATATATATATAAAACACACAACCCACAAAATTCCCATAAAGTCCAGGCCTCTTCCACTTTTCAGGCCGCCTCCTTGCCTATCCTCCCGAGCTCCGTCCTTCTCCACTCCCGACTCAAGCCATCAAACGGATGGAAGCGGCCCCTTTTATAATCACCCGGATGTGCTCCAGATGCCTCCCGACTATCTTCCGCTGGCGCTCCCCAGTGTGGTGGAAGTACCGACTGCGCACCCGGAAGCACTCCGGGTATCCCTGGTCTTCTTCCCCCCAGCACTTCCGGGTGTGGCGGAAGTGCTGAGGGGCCAGGGTTCCAAAGGCATTGGGGCGCCCCCTGGCGTGAACCACGAGCCCCGACAGGGTTGAGGTTCAAAGCTGTGTACCCGTGGTCCCCAAAGCCACCAGGGCGGTCGCCCCCTCGTGGTCTGGAGGTGGCGTAAGCCGCGTGCCACAATTCTGAGGAAAAAAATGAATTTAATCCATTTTGGAATAAGGCTGTAACATAACAAAATGTGGGAAAAAGTGATGCGCTGTGAATACTTTCCGGATGCACTGTGTGTGTGTGTATATATATCATATATATATAATATATATATATATATATTGTGAAGAAACCACAAAAACAACTTGTAAGGGTTGGGGATTCTGTCCCCGTATACTATAAAGAACTTGCTCCTGGTAACAAACAGTCAGTCATGAACTACATTAAAAAAGACAATGAATATAGTGAAACACTGACATTTTATGAGGTGGGAATAGAAGTGAGAATGCTGGGAAAGGAGGAGCTGAGGATCTTGGGATGTAGTGACGTCTATATCTAATTTTAAATCACCTGTAGCTCGCAAACTGCTTGAACTATTGACCTGAAATGTGGTACACATTTACTACGTGACGTCTACTATCCACTTTTGGGGTGATGATTGACCTCCAACATTATTCCTCTTTTTGCTTTTATTTTATTGTAGAATCAACTCTCAGAAGCATACGGCGCATGCATACAGGCACATCGCTACCACCTTCCCTGTCACTAACCCCTAACTCTTTATATCTTAAATCATTCTTGAGGCAGATTGAAGACTTAAGTGCCAGCTTAAGTGAAAAATTAAGAAAAACGTACTAAGTAATTGCAACACAAACAATGACTTAGTCAGTTTTAATGTGAAAAGTTGCTCATGAAAGAAGAGAAGAAGCGGGCCGCTAGGGTGGAGAAAAGAAGAGCTGCTCAGGAAGTAGCAAGCACATTAACCTCTGAGCAAACGAATGATAAATGGACAGAGAAATAGGATGAAAACTAGGAATGCTCAAGACAACTGTATTCACTGCATGTTATCATGCAGTGTGCCATTACTGGTAAATACAGTATATATTGTCAAAGAAGAGACAAGTGAGCCACAAAAAGAGCTGGGGCAGCCTCCCATATATTGTTTATACTGTGAAGTTAAAAAAAAAGGACAGTTATGGCTTTCCAAGCGTTACAACAGACAACATGAAATGGCGTACGGGGACAATTTATGGGGTGGGACCGGAAACAGGCAGGTGGAATGCTGGGAAGGAACCGTGGTGATAGATGGGAGTCATGATGTCATCAGAAGTGGACAAGAGGGAAGGAAGGAATGCGGAAGTGGTAGCGTGTGGTTAGGGAGTCTGGGTAAATTCAAGGCGGCGTTGCTTCAGTCTTTCTGTGGAAATAAAGACAGAGAGGTTAATACCCCGCCTTTGTCCCCTGGCACAATATATTACGCTGCTCATCAGGTCTTTAAGCGACTCCCTATGCGCACGTGCATTACAATATATATATATATATATATTTATATGTGTATATATAATATATATAAATATACAGTATATATATATATATATATATATATATAGATGTGTATATATATATATATATGTATAAGTATATATATGTATATATATGTATAAGTAAATATATGTGTATATATATGTATAAGTAAATATATGTATATATATAAATATCTGTATATATATATATATATATATATATATATATATATATATATATATATATATATACAGTATATATGTGTGTATATATATATATATATATATATATTATATATATATACAGTATACTGTGTGTATATATATATATATATATATATATATATATATACAGTATACTGTGTGTATATACAGTGATCCCTCGCTATATCGCGCTTCGTCTTTCGCGGCTTCACTCCATCGCGGATTTTAAATGTAAGCATATGTGAATATATATCGTGGATTTTTCACTGCTTCGCGGATGTCTGCGGTCTACAGTACGTGTGCTTCCTCAGTTGATTTGCCCATTTGAATTCAAACAAGGGACGCTATTGGCGGATGGCTGAGAAGCTACCCAATCAGAGCACGCGGTTAAGTTCCTGTGTGCTGCTGATTGGCTCAGCAACGGAATACTGCATTAACCAGGAAGTCTAATCTCACTCATTCAGAATTAATGCACGTTACTGCTAATGCTTCAGGATTGCAGAAAAGGTAAAAGTTTTGGATATGTTGAAGGAAGGGAACAGCTACACCGCTGCAGGACATTATTACAGCATCAATGAGTCCACGATTCTTTTTATTTAAAAAGGAGGAAAAGCATATAAGATCTACGGCCGCAGTGTCCTTTAATCAGGGCGCAAAACGAGTTGCAAGTGGACGTGATAAGGCGGTAGTATGGATGGAATCTGCTTTAGGGATTTGGATTGAAGAGTGATGGAAGAACAACAACGGCGGTGCTAAACAGTCGCATGAAGAGGATCCTTTAGAAGAGCTGTAACGCTATCCTTTGTTGTGCAGTAAAATTAAACTCATCGTTATCGGACAAGTCGTCGTGTCATTGTTGGTGAGTAACCATAATTAATTATTTACGTACAGTACTTATTACATGTACATAGTTTAGTGTCGCTGTACACACATTTTACTGTATACAATTTTTCTTGTATTGTACGTATTTATTGCTGGTGGCCTGTCTGTTGTAATGGCTGTAACGTATTGATATCGGAGACGCTCGATATCTTTAAAATAATATTTAGGTTTTACTGTATGTAAACTGTGTTTACATACATAATTTCAACGAATCTTACCTAATATCTAAGAGAATACAAAGGGTTTATGCTGTATAACTGTGCGTGAAATGTTTATAATAGTGTGGGAGAGTTTATAAGGGCTTAAAATATATAAAAATAACCATATAAATATATGGTTTCTACTTCGCGGATTTTCTTATTTGGCGGGTGGCTCTGGAACGCAACCCCCGCGATGGAGGAGGGATTACTGTATGTATATATATATATATATATATATATATATATATATATATATATATAAAATATATGGTGTGTCAGAGTGAGGATGTGGAGCATTGTTCATTATGATACATTATGGTACTATTTTGTTTTATTTCTCTCCTCCTCTGGGGGTCCAGAATGTGTCCCATAACTGAGTCTGTCCTTTTAATCAGCTTGTTGATTCGGTGGGCTTCTCTTGAAGTGATGTTACCAGCCCATCACGCTGGCCATCACAGAGTTGTAGAAGATGTGAAGGATGTCACTTCCCACATTAAAGCAATGCAGACTCCTAAGGAAGAAGAACCTGCTCTGCATTTTCTTCTATAGTTCTTCTGTGTTTCATGATCAGTCCAACCTGTCATTGATGTGGACTCCCAAATACATAAGACATAAAGGATCTTTGGTGCAGCCAAAGTCTATAAAATGTTTTTTCATTTTGCTAATGTTAAAGTGGATAATAAGAGAGTTGCTGCCATCTGACAACAGACTTGTAGGTGGGAGTGAGATGTAGTCAGCTCTGCCTTTCTCTGCCACGAGTTTACATTTAAAGTAATCGACACAGTGGATAGAGCAGATCCTGCTTTTCCTGTCCGCAAGTATAACATGCTGATGGAAGTTTGTTCCTTAAGATGTTGACTGTTGAAGTCTCCAGCATTCAAGGGTCAGGGATGTATGAGCTATTAGGAAAGACTGAAGTTTAAGCAAATGGAGATTAAAAGGTGACATGATTGCAGGATTAGCCTTATAAAAGGGATTAATTCAGTATATCCTAGGTTTTAATATAAAATACATTCTTTGAGAGGAACATGGAGACATGGTTGGAAACTTTTTAAAGGCACATTTTCCATTAATGTGAAAAGGATTTTCTGCACAAAAAGAACCACAGACACGTGGAATAAATGGCTGTGGTGCAGAGTAGGACCTTAGGGGCCTTCAAATCTCAACTTGATGTTTTTTAGGTGACTCTAGGATGAGATGAATAGGATAGACAAGCTTGTTGGGTTGAATGGCCTGTGCTAATGAAAAGAGAGAAGATCATGCTTTCAGGTATCCCACGTTGCTCATCTTTTTCCCTCCAGAGCTTTCACTGTGCTCCTTTTGAGAAGGCAGACTGAGCTTCGACAGTTGCAAGATGACATTTCTATAACGTCATCTACTAAATTAAGAAATTAAAAATAGGTTCACTTGCTGTTGACGTATAGTTGGCAAGCTGGCAGTCAACATTAAGTCTTGGCAAATACTGAAGTGTAGAACATTCATGTTTATGCAAGTGCATGAAAGTTTGTGTGTGTGTGTTAGTGTTTAAGAGCATTATATACGTGTGCATCTATCTGTGTGTTCAACTTTCATCTTCCATGAAACATGCAGGGAATAAAACCAAAAAAGTCTAAATATCCCTACAGAACTGCAATCACTGAATAAAAAAATGATTGTAACTTGTTCACAAAATTATTTACATATTATATTTACTTCAACTGGCAAAGTTGTTTTCTTGTGATCTTTCGGCTGTTGCGAGCTTACGTCAAGATTTAAAGAAAAGTGAGCATCATTGCCAGGTTGCGACAAACACCCCAGCATGTGTGTGGGTTGGCATTCATTATTATAAACGCAGGCACACATGTTATGATAAACGGATGCAGTGGAGGTGTCACCTTTTACTATTAAATGCTGTTTATAAAATCTTCATCTGCTCTCACTTAAGAACTAGCCAGGACTCTAACCGTTTGTTGCATGGTTTGAAAGTTTTGCTGTGCTTCATTTTTTTTTTCTTTCAATTCAATTCAACAACAACAACAAAATTTATTTCTATAGCACATTTTTATACAGACAATGTAGCTCAAAGTGCTTTACGAGACAACCAAATTAAAGTTATCTGAAATGAAAAACAAATAAGTTCAGGCAATAATATTAAAGAAAAAGTAACAAGGGCAGAAAGTGAGGTCAGATAGCCAGGAGGACAGAAAAAAAAATCTGCAAGGGTCCCAAGGCCAAAAAGACAGCCCAGCTCTCACTGGACATTCTACCTAACATACATGGCCGTAAATCAGTCGTCTTTGTTTTCAGGCCTCACATGATAGTAATCGATGATGTTGGCCTTGTGGTCAGCTGAAACACCCACCTTCATTCCATCCACACAGGACGCTGCATTTTTCCTTGATCAGGTCGTGGTGGTGCACATCGCCACCACAGAAGAACTAGCAAAAACAAAAGAGAATAGTAGAGATTACTATAGATTGCAGATCCCTGAAGAATATGATAATTCTATGCCCATATAGTCTATCAGGAAATACAATGAAGGTGTAGCTATGAAAAAGCCATATTAAAATAATGAATTTTTAGCAGTTTTTTAAAATGACCCACAGTACTAGCCTGGCAAATTTCTATCGGTAAAGTATTCCAGATTTTGGGTGCGTAACAGTAAAAGCTTCACAACTTCTTTTAAGGTTGTCTCTTGGAAAAATAAGCAGATTTCCATTAGAAGATCCAAGGTTACGACTTGGAGTGTAGGGGGGCAGACATTCCACAATATAGATAGATAGATAGATAGATAGATAGATAGATAGATAGATAGATAGATAGATAGATAGATAGATAGATAGATAGATAGATAGATAGATAGATAGATAGATAGATAGATAGATAGATAGATAGATAGATAGATAGATAGATAGATAGATAGATAGATAGATAGATAGATACTTTATTAATCCCATGGGGAAATTCACATACTCCAGCAGCAGCATACTGATAAAAAATGATATTAAATTAAAGAGTGATAACAATGCAGGTATAACAGACAATAACTTTATATAATGTTAACGTTTACCCCCCTGGTGGAATTGAAGAATCGCATAGTGTGGGGGAGGAACGATTTCCTCAGTCTGTCAGTGGAGCAGGACGGTGACAGCAGTCTGTCGCTGAAGCTGCTCCTCTGTCTGGAGATGATCCTGTTCAGAGGATGCAGTGGATTCTCCATGATTGACAGGAGTCTGCTCAGCGCCAGTCGCTCTGCCACGGATGTCAAACTGTCCAGCCCATGCCTACAATAGAGCCTGCCTTCCTCACCAGTTTGTCCAGGCGTGAGGCGTCCTTCTTTATACTGACTCCCCAGCACACCACCGCATAGAAGAGGGCACTCACCACAACCGTCTGATAGAACATCTTCAGCATCTTATTGCAGATGTTGAAAGATGCCAGCCTTCTAAGGAAGTATAGTCGACTCTGTCCTCTCTTGCACAGAGCATCAGTATTGGCAGTCCAGTCCAGTTTATCATCCAGCTGCACTCCCAGGTATTTATAGGTCTGCACCCTCTGCACACAGTCACCTCTGATGATCACGGGGTCCGTGAGGGGCCTAGTCCTCCTAAAATCCACCACCAGCTCCTTGGTTTTGCTGGTGCTCAGGTGTAGGTGGTTTGAGTTGCACCATTTAACAAAGTCGCGTGAAGTATAAACCTGGCCTAAGAGTAGAAAAGAGAGAAGAGAGTCCTTTTCCCCCATATAAATACTTATTCTAAAATATTATTGATTAGATCCTGCCAGGTATCAAAAAAGTTCTGAACAAGTAGTAGAATCCTAATTTGAAGATAAGTTTGTTAGGTCCATTAAGATGAGTCTGATCCAACGGTCAGATGGCCAGAGAGGACAGGAAAAAAAGCCACACAGAGATACCACAGGCTGTTTCAGACATTACTGAACAATTCCCTGCTTGAATGAGCAATTAGATGGTTTGTTTTGCTGTGCCACGGGGCACCTTTTGTGGCATATATTGTATGAGTGCCTTAGAGTATAACCACCTATACACAAAGCATGGAGCATTTTACATGATACCCACAGCCGCCACACCTTTCCAACCATCCATCCATCCATTATCCAAACATGATTACAGGGTCACGGGGGTATGCTGGAGCCAATCCCAGTCAACACCGGAAGCAAGGCAGGAAACAAACCCCATGCAGGGCACCAGCCCACCGCAGGGCACACGCACACACACACCATGGACAATTTAGGATTGCCAATGCACCTAACCTGCATGTCTTTGGACTGTGGGAGGAAACCCACACAGACACGGGGAGAACATACAAACTCTGGGAAACAAACCCAGGTCTCCTTACTGTGAGGCAGCAGCGCTACCCACTGCGCCACCGTGCCACCCCTACACCTTTCAGAACTACTAATTAATTTCAATTAAAATTAATTCAAAAGAAGTGAATTAGCAGTAAAAAACAGGCCACTAATTAAGAAAAGAGTTAGAATGAAAACCTGCAGTCAAAGTGGCCCTCCAGGACTGGAGTTTGAGACCACTGCACTACGCCATGGGGATCTCCATGTAGGAAAAACTGTTGTGTGACCGAAATATACGCAAATCCCCTAAAATGAAAGTCTCCAATGTGCCCTTTAATCACATCCGGAGTGTTTGATTTGTAATTTTCAACCATGGAGTAGAAGAATAAATCAAGAAAAAAAAAACGGGTCTTCATCCCAAACGTTACGGAGGGGCACTCGCTGGTATGCACTTTCCACAAAGAGGCGAGATTTGGTCCTTTATTAGGAGATTTGGCTTGCACTTATGTTCCAGCATAACATGTCAGCAGGACAATGAAAGTAACAGCTGAAGATGATGGTTTTGTGTTCATTGCTTAGGCAAAAGCCAAAGTGCGTGTCGCATTGCTGGAGAGAAATTTTGGACTGAAGGAATTTCATGGACAGATATGTTAATATGGACATGGATTCCAGCAGCCTCCACTTGTCCGCATTTGGCAGAGCGAATTGCTGGCAGCAAGGCGAGTGCTTACGGCATCATTCATTTGCGGGTTTGTGTAATTGTTTATCCTAGTTTGGGGAATTTGTCATAATAAAAAGTAATATTCAAAACACCGGAACGTGTTTTAAATGAAGCAGTATTTCCTCACTTCATTTGTCAGTATTAGCATAATAACTATCCTCTGTAATCCGTGAAAGCAATTTCTAATGCCGATTTAAAGATGATGGCTTTGAATTATTAATGGTGCTGGAGAGTTTTCTTCTGCTGTAATAAACTGATGGGTCCCCACTCCACCCCATTGGGGTAAATAAAATTAATTTAACAACGATAAAGCGGGCAGGGTGATAGCACAGTGCCTAGTGCAGCTGTTTTCATGAATATGGCACTCCTGGACCTGATAAATATTCAAGTGGAATTGGCATGGATTTTCCTACAAGTACTCCATTTTTTTTTGTCCACATCTCCAAAGACGTGCAAGTTAGCTTAAGCTGAAGTCGCATTACAAGACTTCCAAATTTTGGGTATGTCTGATTTGTTGGCTACTGTTGATGATCTCGACTGAAAATCGCTGGGCATGTCACCTTTAGTGACTGCATGCCAACCTTCCTGCTCGCTCTTTTTTGTAACAGTCAATAACGTGCTGCCTAATGGAGTTAGCGCTGTATGAAGGGTTAACATCCATCCATCCATCCATTTTTCAACCCGCTGAATCCAAACACAGGGTCACGGGGGTCTACTGGAGCCAATCCCAGCCAACACAGGGCGCAAGGCAGGAACAAATCCTGGGCAGGGAGCCAGCCCACTGCAAATGAAGGGTTAACACCAGTAGGAAAATGTGATCTCTGATGACTCACGAGAGATTCTCGTTTATATTACATTTCATTTAAGAATCAACTTTGTGACAGACGTTCTTCCTAGAATTCCTTAGGACAGTGGTTCTCAATCTGTGGGGCGGGCCCCTCTAGGGGGGCGCGAGGTAATAAAAACGGGGGTGCGAAGATGTGAAAAAAAGAAAACAAGAATCGAAAATATGAAAAATACATCTATTGAAACCAAGACAAATTAATTTAAAATACATTCTGATACTAGAAAAATAAATATAGTTTATATGGATAATGGATGACAAATGAGAGGAGACCATCAAGTCACTTATATTGTTTATGATGTCCCAACTTGCACTTTTAAAAAGTTATTTTAATGTCTTTAAACCACAAAAGGATGTAGGACTAACTTACCTGAACATAATAATTTTGACAAACGACAGGAGACCACCCAGTCTGTCAAGCTTGCTTATATTGTCTGTGATGCCCCAACCATTACTTTTGAAACAGTATTTAATGTCTTTAAACCACAAAAGGATGTAGGACTAACCTACGAGAACATAAGAATATTGACAAATGAGAGGGGACCACCCAGGCCGTCAAGCTCACTTGTATTGTCTGTGATGTCCCAACTTGTACTTTTGAAACGTTATTTAATGTCTTTATACCAGCGGTTCTCAAACTGTGGGGCGCGCCCCCCAAAGTAACAAAAAAGCATCCAGCTGCACTCCCAGATATCTATAGGTCTGCACCCTCTGCACACAGTCACCCCTGATGATCACGGGGTCCATGAGGGGCCTGGTCCTCCTAAAATCCACCACCAGCTCCTTGGTTTTGCTGGTGTTATAACAATATAACATGGAGCAAGATTATTTAAGGCTTTATAAACCATTAACATTAGCGACCATTTGATAGTCAGTTCTGAATGACACTGGTGACCAGTGTAATGACGCTAAGACTGGTGTGATGTGCTCAAATCTTCTTTTTCTAGTTAAGATTCTGGCTGCTGCATTCTGCACTCGTTGCAGCCGATTGATGTCTTTCCTAGGTCAGTGGTTCTCAATCTGTGGGGCGGACCCCCCTGGGGGGGCGCGATGTAACAAAAAGGAGGGCGCGAAGATGTGAAAAAAAGAAAACCAAGAATCGAAAATATGAAAAATACATCTATTGAAACCAAAACAAATGAACTTAAACTACATTCTGATACTAGAAAAATAAATATAGAGTTAGATAAATGTCGATAAAAGTTAAGTAGGTATAATAAAATATGCATCTATGATATATCATTAATTAAAAAAGAACAAATTGGTATTAGTGGGCTCCTTTCAAAAAAACGTTAGGGGGAGCACGATTAAAACTGTTATGTTTTAATGTTAGGTTATGTTAGGTTGAGAAACGCTACTTCAGGAGGAATAAACTTTTAGACTGAAAGGAGACGTGAGATACAACATTGAGAATTTGGTATATTTTGTGAGATCTCTTTCTAATGTTGTTGTAATCTCTTTCAAGACTTCAAATTGTCCACATTTATTTAAGGCGATTTACAACATCTGAGATCTGATTGGTGACATTTCTTTTGTATTTCTAATTGAAGCACAGGCAGGCAAAGTGACTTGCTCATAGTCACTCTTGGTGTCAGAAGTGGGATTGGGCTTGAAGTCCAAAGTCTTAACCACCAGGCTACACTACCTGCCTTCTCTTCCAGAACGAGTTCAATCTAACTGGAGCACAGCAATGTATATTGGAGCAACTAATAGTGTTATTCAGCAGCAAGGACTGCAATTTTGTAATCGTAGTAAAGTATTTTATTACCACACCAGTAACGGCGCACTGCACGATAACGTGTAGTGAATACACTTGACTTGAGGATTCCTGGTTTTCATCCTCTTTCTTTCTCTGTACATTTATCATTCGTGTGCTCAGAGGTTGATGCATTTGCTACTTCCTGAGCAGCTCTTCTTTTCTCCACCCTAGCAGCCCACTTCTTCTCTTCTTTCATTGGCATCTTTTCGCAAAACTAATGAAGTCAGCATTTGTGTTGCGATTACTTAGTACGTTTTCTTTAATTTTTCACTTAAGCTGGCACTTAAGTCTTCAATCTGCCTCAAGAATGATTTAAGATATGAAGAGGTAGGGGAAGTGATGGCGAAGGTGGTAGGGAATGAGAACGGCGCCCGTACACATGTGCCACACGGCTGCCCTGCTACCCGCTCCCGAGAGTTGATTCTATAATAAAATATAACAATAAAAAGAGGAATAACCTTGGAGGTCAATCATCACCCCGAAAGTGAATAGTAGACGTCACCTAGTATATGTGTCCCAAATTTCAGGTCAATAGGTGAAACGGTTTGCAAGCTACAGGTGATTTAAAATCCTGGACAGACAAACGAGGTGCGCTGCACGATAACATGCGGTGAATACTCTTGACTTGAGCATTCCTAGTTCTCATCCTCTTTCTCTGTACGTTTATCATTCGTTTGCTCCGAGGTTGATGCGCTTGCTGCTTCCTGAGCAGCTCTTCTTTCTTCATGCTGGCGGCCCACTTCTTCTCTTCTTTCGTCGCCATCTTTTCGCATTAAAACTGATTAAGTCAGTGTTTGTGTTGTAATTACTTAGTACGTTTTCTTTAATTTTTCACTTAAGCTGGCACTTGAGTCTTCAACCTGCCTCAAGAGTCATTTAAGATATGAAGAGGTAGGGGAAGTGACGGCGAAGGTGGTAGGGTACCTGTACACATGTGCCGCACGGCCACCCTACTGTGCGCTGCAGAGAGTTGATTCTACAATTAAATAAAAAGAGGAATAACCTTGGAGGTCGATCATCACCCTGAAATCGGATAGTAGACATCACGTTGTATATGTTGTGACAGATTAGGATGCTCTCGCTCCCTTGAACCCTCAGACCAGACGTCAGACACCAGATAAAAGTCCAATAATAATATTTATTTTTATAAATAAGTGCACAAAGCACCCTCCTCTCCACAATACTCAATAAATCCACAATAAACAATACTCAATCATCCACTACCAGACGCTTAGCCACCCTGCCTCCCAACTCAGCTTATCTGTCAGGGATCTCCCACAGTCCTTTATACTACTCGACCCGGAAGTGCTTCTGAGCCCTCAGTCCATGTGATTATTCAGCACTTCCGGGTCAGGTAAAAACTTCTCTTTTCTTCAGCCTATACGGGCTATACGGAAAATGTAAATTCCTGGGCCTCCCTGCAGCGACTCCTGGCGGCCCCCATGGTATCCAGCAGGGTTGTGCATTATAACTCCACTGTCCATGATTCCCTGCTGGCATTTGGGGCACCTCCATGCTGCAAGGAGAGATCCATCTGGCGGGATGAATGGCCGGCCATATCTCACAATGTGTACCAAATTTCAGGTTGATTGTTCAAATGGTTTGCGAGCTACAGGTGATTTAAAATCCTGGGCAGACAAACGGACAACCACAGTAACGTATTATATAAGAAGATTCAGCTGTCGGTGTATTTCACCATATATTTAATTTGTCCTTTCTTTATTATTTGTTTGTCCTTGTTTGTTGTACTTGCACAATTTACAAGGTAGCTTTTAAAATTTCATTGTACTGGTACAGTAACAATACAGGCTTTCTATTCTATTCTATTACTGAGCACAAAATGCAAAAACTTGCAAATTGCAAATAAAATGTCAACACACTACTTGGAAAATCGGAGCCCCTTGTGTGACTTTGCGGAGATCTCTATTGAAACCTCCACAGGGGACATTTTACTTTTTCTCAAGTGAAAAATCTGATATCCATGAGACAAAAAAACACGTCTCCACTTTCTTCCTTTCTGATCTCATTGTTCTCTAGGAGAAACCCTAAAGATATTAAGGAAATTTCTTTTTTTGATTTTTAATTCCTATTGCCAGGTACAACAAGCTCTGCCCCAGTCTTGGCCCTTTAGTTCTTTTTTACATTCTCTCATGATAGATAAAACAGACGATATGAGACAGACGAGCCACCCATGTTGCGTATTCCTCATCGCTTTATAACATGCATTGAACTTCTGGATGAGCCTTCGTTTGTTGTCAGCTCTCATGCACAAAGCGCCCACCCTACTAAATAAAGGTAAAATTGAACCTGTGTGATTGTGTAGAAGCGTGTCGTAGACTAGTTGGGTATGTCACATTACACGATCAACTTCACAGGAGTGCGCTGCGACTGCCTCCGTCTTGCTAAACTAGAAAACACTCAGACTTCTGGTCCTCAAAGAAAGTTGGTTAATGTGCTTCTTGTGAAACACGGCACCCCAGGTCGCTCTGGCGAGGGTGCCGCCACCTTTTACCTGCCCTAATGCTGTACAGGAGGCATTTCAGATAAAATCGATCAGTCAGCCTGTGCCATATGCTTCACTGTCAGCAGATGTCACCACAGTTCTTTTCCTTTCAGTCGTGCCATGTGGTCAGGACCATTTTCTCTTACTCTCAGTCATGTCACATTGTCAGGTCTTTTTTGTCTTCCTGTCAGCCATGTCACACGGTCGCAACACCATGTGCTGTGAGAAGGACAGAAACCTTGAAAACCTTTAAGAAGAATTTGGATGAGATAATGGGACAGCTTAGTTATAAGCTAAACAAATTGATGAATTGTCAAATTTCTTATGTTCTTAAGGATCTGAAACCTAACTACGTGGTGGATGTAGCCAGTTATTTGGTTGTGTACGACTTTCTTTTCTGCTCTGGGTGTGTGACCTGCTTTTGCAATGAAAACAATCAGTCAGCCTGTGCAATGTGCTTCACTCTCAGCAGATGTTGCCACAGTTGTTTTCCTGTTCACCAGGAGCTGCACTTTAAGAAAGATTGGATGTCCAATTACATGGCTGAGGTAGCCTGCACCTTCAATTCATGGATTGTGTTGTGTGTATCACATTATAAATGGTTGGTTAAAACCAAAAACAAAGGTTCAATGCCCAGTAATTCCTCGGTTTTTGTGTGAAACATGGACAAGTCTCAGCATTTCACATTTACGGATGAAGGCTATGGCTGAAAATTATTGGAAAGGTCATTTAGTTTGACATGCCCTTCAGACTCTAAGCTGGTCTCACTCATGTGTAAATGAATGGATCTCACAATGGCTCCCTCTTCACAGTTGTTTCCTGATTTGCACCTCCAAATACTGCAAGAACAGGCTCTGCCCCCCCGATATGAGTGAAACAAGTTTGAATATGTAATGTTATATTGTTAAAAAAAATTATAAATATCTTGTGGCCGGGTACAGAAATGACAGGTCGGCAGGCGGCAAAGAAATTTTAGGGCGCCAATCTGGTTGTCCCTTTAATTGTGCGTGGACAACCAAAACAACAAACAAAAGAATGACGTTCTTTGGTGTATGTCCCAAATGTGGGAGTTTCAACAAATGACAAGTCGCTGCTGGCAGAGCTCCATCTGGCAGTGTGACGATGCGGGTTCAGCTCCATACTCCCATCTACTGTCCGCGAGCCCTTGAACTCTACACAACATACCAAGGGGTTGGTACAAAGTGCAAAAGTGCTTTTATTAAACAATCAAAAACAAAGTATTCAAATAAATAAAGTGAGTCAAATTCTTCATTAAATAATCCATAAAAGAAAGGTGGAGGTTTAAAACAACAATAGAAAAACAATCCTTAAAACTGAGGTTTAAACAACACTGGAAGCAGTCCTTTAAAATACAATTATGAGCCCGGTGCTTCTTTACCCTAGCGTCTCACCCGCTTCACCCATCTGGGCTCTGCAGCAGGTGAGACGCACTCTCTGCAGCTGTCCTTCACTCCTTGTCAAACAGGTCTGGAGGCCTTCCGATCCTGGCTTTGGTCGCGCACTCATCCCGGACTCGAGACTTGGTGTCCTTGATGACCAGGACGCTCACATCAAGGACTTTTCTACCAAGACTCCCGCTGCCTTCCTGGTCTTATGCACCCAGTCGCCCTTCACTGGTCACTCCCGCTACTCGATCACTCAGCGGGAGCGACCACTACTACAACTCCCGGGTGTCGGCCTAACACCCAGGCTTCCTGTACAGGTGCCTTCGAGCATTCACTCTCTCGTTTGCTCACCCGCACCAGCTCTCTCTCTCTCTCTCCTGCGTCCTGCTTTCTCCAGCAACCTCCATCTTTCGTTCTCTCTTTCTTCCTCTACTCCTTTCTTAGCCGGGTCACGCTTCTATATATGTCGAGAGGGCATAGCGGCTGTGACAAATTAGCAGCCCCAAGAACAATCACGGATGTGGGCAGTCCCTCACCTGTGCACTTAGGCGAGAAAAGCTCACACTACAAATCGCCCTGAGAACCACTTCAGCCACAACCACCACGCCCCCTCACTAAGCCGCGAGTGCAGTGATTATTTATTTTAAAACGGCCTTTGCTAAGAGAGCTGTGGACCCGCTATACCCGCTATATGTCTGACAGTCGGGCCGCGAGAGAACTGCCGGCAACGGAGACTCACTCAGACTTTTCAGAACGCTTGGCGGTCGGTGCTTTGCAGCGGCACAGAGAGAGGAGAGAGACCGAGGTGAGAGAGTATTACAACAAAGTATTTTTATGGTCCCGACAGTTTCCCCATATGACACGAGTCTATAGAAATCGCGTTACTACGAAGTACATTCAGCAGATACTTTCATTACAACGAAGTGACTTTGAAATGCTTGAATGAATCATCCACAGAGCAGTTAGATCTGTGGTCACAGCTCAGTTGTGCACGTTTGCACAAAGATCCCCAAACAGAAACATTGTAAAAAAAAAAATCTCTTTCTTCGAACTTTCCTCGTAGTTTATTTTTTTTTTTGCTGTTTTTGTTTTCTGTGGTTTTCTGTGATACCTTTTGCTTATTGCTTGTCAACATTTGAAAAACATCCATTGGAATTTAACTCATCGTCACCCTCCTATAGAAACGGCAGACGCGAGAAAAAGATAGCAGTGTTAATGTTTATGATGTGCAATCTGTTGGAATGGCAAATGCAAAGCATATGTCTTTGTTATATGCAAAAAAAGAAGAAAAATCTCGGGTTGCAAACGTATGCAAACTGCTTAATAACTTAATAATAATAGAAATGTAATGTAAATTGTGTACAACTGCAAACCCCCAACCCAACCCCACCACCGGTCCGTGGAAAAATTTGCATCTAATAAAGTGGTCCTTGTTGTCAAAAAGGTTGGGGACCACTGCGCTATACCACAGGCAGGTGGCTCTAGCCAGTAAATGAAGCCTCCTTCCAGGATGCCTTGGGTTTTATGGTGGGTGGATAGGAAGGGGCGGAGTTAAATGCCCTCACCAGATGGCTTCTCGGCACGGTGGGGAAAGAATGAGATGGCAACGTTAGCGGCAGCGCCCCATCTTGGGTTGAAGGGTTACTAAATACCTCGACTGTGAGGAGGTCCTCCAACACGCATGCGTGACAATCTGTAATGATATTCAATTTTATATACTGTATAATATAGATGCACATGCCCACCCCCTTGCAATACTGCAGCTACAGAGCTCATCAAATGGAAAAATCCCTTGGATTCTCACGCTGGCCTCCAAGGTTTCAATTAAAATTTAGTACTGGACAGATCATTTGGCAATTAACACTAACAATTACTTCACTGATAGGCTTTAATAATATCAGCTTGGCAGGCTGCATCACTTGCACTTTGCCAGTGTTGACTTAAACCCATCCACCGGAAGAGCCTAAATGATTTGCTCTGTTGATAAATCTGATAGATATAATATGCGTCCAAAATACAAATTAATATTAAGCTGCATTTAAAACTGGCATCATGAAAAAAAAAAATTCTCCGGTACTGTAAGTTGTCAGACAACATTTTCTTTGCACAGCAACCAACTCGGCGGGAGCCAGACAAGCGTCCATTGCTTTTGATTTCCCTGTAGGAATGTCTCTTGGTAACTTTGTTAGCGCTGGCACTTTCTGTGTTTCTGGATGCCCAAATCTACACTGAGAATGCCAGCACTTTACTGTTTGCCTGGCATGGGAGTGTGAAAGGATGTCTGGTGGTCCTGGCCTCTGAAAGCTGTTAGCATTTGTTTCCTCTAGAGATGGGGATTTTTCCGAGTCTAAGCTCTGCCCAGCTTCTTAGAATTTCTGAGTCAAAATGGCCATAGCTTTCTTTGCTGTTTGCGTTTTCTTAAATCTTTTCTGTATCGGTTTGGGTAATCCCTGTCCCTCTCCTGAAATTGTAATTGTAATTGTAAAAGGGAGAGGAAGTCAGCTGGGGTCCAATTTTGGAAAACCCCATTTAATGAATCGTAGCTCACTTCATGATAAGCACAACTATGAGAGCCGTCTTTTAGGTCTGAGACTGCTAGCTGATAAAGAGTTATTGAAGGCTTCGGGAAGTTTCTTTCTACAGGAGAAGCCCATCCTTGTCTTGTCCACTGATGGTTTCAAAGTGAACATGACCTCCAGTGTCAGTCTTTATTATGCAATGAAAGGACTGTGTGAGGGATGGCTGGCCAAATATTCCGGTCCTCACCTCCAAGCCGCTAGATGGAGCTCTCCCAACAACATGGAAGTGCCCCAAATTCCAGCAGGGCCATATGGACATTGTAGTTTTTATAAACAGCCTTGCTGGATACCATGGGGACCACTAGGAGCCACTGGAGGAAGGCTCATAGAGGGCTACATGCCCTATAACCCGGAAGTGCGTCATGAACACATGACTGAACGGAACGACATGCTTCCGGGATGAAGTGGAGTTTTTATATGACCTGGAAGTGTTTTGTAATCACGTGGACAGAAAGGGCGAAACACTTTCAGGTCAAGGACTATAAAAGGACTATGGGAAATCCCAGACGTCGAGCTGAGCTGGGTGGAAGGGTGGCAACACGTCTGGGAGTGTGGAGGATTGGTTATTGATTATTGAATTGTTTATTGATTAGTTGTATGAGTATTGTGGAGTGGAGGGTGCTTTGTGCATTTATTTATAATAATAAAAGTAATATTTGGACTTTTACCTGGTGTCTGACGTCTAGTCTGAGGGTTCAAGGGGTCACGGAGACCTTAATCTCTCACAATAGATAGATAGATAGATAGATAGATAGATAGATAGATAGATAGATAGATAGATAGATAGATAGATAGATAGATAGATAGATAGATAGATAGATAGATAGATAGATGTGAAAGGCACTATATAACAGATAAATAGATAATTTTTTGTTATATCCTATGATAAATGCACAAATGCCAAACCCAACAGTGGCTGAAAGCCGTAGATGTCATGTTTATTGATTTGATTATTGTTTATTAATTTTACGAGTATTGTGGAGTGTGGGTGCTTTGTGCACGTTAGATATAATAATAAATATTCATCTTTGGATTTTACCTGGTGTCTGATGTGTGGTCTGAGGGTTAAAGGGGTCATGGAGACCTTAATCTGTCACAACTGGAAAAGGTAGAACTTCTGGGAATGGAGCGGAATTGTTGTCAGTGGTCCTCCAGAGCATCATCATCTGTTCTAGAGGTAAAAAGAGAAAAGAAGTTAGTAAGTGTGTTGGACCCTCACCCTTCCCCTTGCCTGTTTATAACCCTGTGGGTGATGCCCTGCAATATGACTGAGCTTATTGAACTGGATGTTCTCCTCTCGTTTGTCAAAGTTCTTATGCTCTAGTAAGTTAGTCCAACATACTTTCGTGGTTTTCATTCATCAAACAACATTTCAAAAGTACAAGTTGGGACATCATAAGCAATACAAGTGAGCTTTTTGGACTGGGTGGTCTCCTCTCGTTGTTCAAAATTCTATTTGGTTAGTCCTACATCCTTTTGTGGTTTAAAGACATTAAAAGAACTTTTTTAAAGTGCAAGTTGGGACATCATAAACAGTATAAGTGGACTTGATGGTCTCCTCTCATTTGTCATCCATACATCCATTATCCAACCTGCTACATCCTACACTATAAGATCATGGGGGTCTGTCAGAGCCAATCCCAGCCAACACAGGGCACAAGGCAGGAAACAAACCCCGGGCAGGGCACCAGCCCCCCACAGGATGCGCACACACACACCCACTAGGGACAGTTTAGAAATCGCCAATGCACCTAACCTGCATGTCTTTGGACTGTGGGAGGAAGCCCACGCAGACAACATGCAAACTCCACCAGGGACGACCCGGGAAGTGAAGCCGGGTCTCCTAACTGCGAGGCAGCAGCGCTACCCATTGCACCACTGTGCCGCCCTCTCATTTGTCTGTATTCTTATATACTAGTAGGTTAGTCCTACACTCTTTCATGGTTTAAAGACATTAAATAACATTTCAAAAGTACGGGTTGGGGCATCTCAGGTAATACAAGTGAGCTTGGTGGACTGGCTGGTCTCCTTTCATTTGTCAATATTCTTATGTACTGTTGGTTATCCCTACATCCGTTTGTGGTTTAAAGACATTAAACAACATTTCAGAAGTGCAAGTTGGTCCATCACAGGAAAAAAAATTGAACTTTTTGGCCTGGGTGGCCTCCTCTCATTTTTCAAAATTCTTTTATTCTATTAGTTTTAGTACTGCATCCTTTTGTGGTTTAAAGACATTAAAAAAAACTTTTTAAAAGTGCAAGTTGGGGACATCACAGAAAATACAACTGAGCTTGATGGACTGGGTGGTCTCCTCTCTTTGGACGACGTTGTACACAGATAAGCAAAAAGGAACATTTAGCAGCAGAAATCCATACCATTGTGTAGGGTACACCATACAGTACAGTGGGCAATCCAAAGCAGGAAAAGAAGTTGGGGCCTGAATTGAAAGATCTAACAATGCCATCTGAATAAGATGCTGAAAAGTTAACTGCTTGTCTCAGTGAGTAAAGGTATTGGGTTGCACCCTTAGTAGCATTTTTGGGCATCTCCATATGGGGAACTTCCCTTACTCACAGCATATATCTTTTGGCTTCACTTTCTGCCATTGACTTGCTGTGTAATCATCTACCTATGCTAACTCTGGTAAATATACACTGTGGCAGGAGGCTGGGGGCCAGACCCAGCCGGGACACCTGGAAGGACCGGAAAGTGTCGATCTCCCGGGCTCCATGACACTCAGGGCACCCCCTGGCAGTGGCCACAGGCCCCAGTAGGTTTGAGCCTCCTTGCTTCGTTCCCGTGGTTCCATCTTCTTCCAAGGCGGTTGCTCCCTCGTGACCTGGGGGACGTATAGACCACCTCCCGGTCCTTCCAGGCATACCAACTGGGTTTGGCCCCCAGCCTCCTGCCACAACACTAAATGGCCAACAAGTTTGTGGAGACCTGACCATAACACCTATATGAGCTCTGTTGGACATCTTATTTCAAAATAATTGACAGTGATGAAGAGTTTCTCCACCTCTTTTAACAGCTCCATTTTTTTGGGGAAGACCTTTGGAATGTGTCTATGGGAATTTGTAACTGTTTTGCCCAAAGAGGATTTGTGTGGTTAGGTGCTGATGTTGGACGAGAAGACTTGCCTCACAATCCACTTTCCAAAAGGTGTTTGATAAGGGTTGAGGTCAGGACTCTGTGCAGGCTACTTGAGTGCTGCTATGTCTTTGTGGACCTTGCTTTGAACCCGTGGTTTGGGGTCGGGGTGGGAGCGGGTTTGGGGGGGCACAGTCATACTGGAACAACAAAAGCAACTAAATGTTGCTTTAAACCTGGGCGCGTGAAACTTTTGCCTCATCTTAGAGGATCCACCAAGATATTTGCTAAGGTTAAAATAAGGTAGATGAGTAACAAACACCCCTCTAGAAAGTGGGAATTAATTAATGGGAAAGCCCAAATGCCCTTCCTTTAAACATGACTAAAATCAATGGAAGAGTCTGCAGATCACCCCTATTTGCAAGGCAACATTTGGGTAAATGTGAGAGTCGAAAGGAAAATACATGTGGCACTCATTGATTGGATGAAGCTCTGCATATAATAATAATAATAATAATAATAATAATAATAATAATAATAATAATACATTTTATTTATATAGTGCCTTTCCGGTGCTCAAGGAGTCGGATGGCATACTATATTTGATGAGGTGATGTAACAGAAAAGCATAAAAGCAGCTGAATTGTGCATACCTGTGTACAAATAAAGAATTGTTCTTCATTTTTAATCTGGTCTCCGAGAAGGACTTCTTTGATAATAGAGGAAAGGTTTTTGTCCACAGCAATGACAGAGGGATTAACGCATGAATTATGAAGTACTTCTTCCCAGCCCTTTACTATATAGCCATGCTTGTCATCAAAACAAAATGCTGGCTGATAATGAAAGGAGAGACCCTTAAAATTCAAAGCAATCAGAAACTCCATTCCAAATTGGTGACTGCCAGGATTTTATAATTTGTTTACAGCAACGGCTTTGTACAAAATGACTGTTCAAAGGTAATGACCTTTCAGTTTCATTAAGCGCCTTCACTGTCTTAGAGAAGACCCTCTCAAATGAGGGGTGGCCATTATGCTCCGTAAATGACTGCAATCTTCAATGATTTTTGCAATGCAACTGAAGGAGTGCTGGGCTCAGGACAGCCACATTGACCCCCAGTTAATGATGCTTGGCTTATTTAACCACTTTTTGCAACTTAATAAAACATGTAAAATATAAAACATCTTGTCAGGAGTAGTCAGAAAAAGTGTTCAATTATTGTTTTTAAACTTGCAAACAATTATGGCTCTGTAATTAATTCCACTGTGTCACTATTTTATACAGATTACATGTCTGTGAGCATCTAAGCACTCAGTACTTGGGGTACTTTGTGAAGATGACCTCCATCTGATTATATGAAAAAGTAAAATAAAATAAAAATGAACCAGTAAAGATAAACTAGCCAAACAAACATTAACGATGAAAGACACACTAGATACAGCCTAGAGTGGCTTTTCTTGATTAATGGCCGTCCTGTGAAAGAAAACAGGAGCTGCGGCACATTTCATTTTTAACCTCTGACTTTGATGAAAACATTAACTGGTATTATTCAATAGAATTACAGAAACATGACTGCCACAATACAAGAAAATAATGGCAGTTAGGCCAACACAAAGCCAAGTAATTTAAATAACACACAAACGGCACATTTATAGGGCAACATTATTAGCTAAGATGCAATGTATAAAATAGATCTGTTTATCTATGAAATACTGCCTTTCAGTTCTTCACTATCTGTCAAATACCAGGCCATCACTTTAATATGTCTATCATAGAGCCTTTTACATCCTGTAAGAGAAGGACAGGACAACGAGAAAGAGTTGGAGTACCATCCTGGTGAACTTGTATGATTGAAGGTTTGTTCACAAGTTGCGGAAGCGTCTTTTCAGACGAGAGTTCAAACCAGAACTGAAAAAGATGGAAGGGCTTCCGTTTTTTGAGTCCCTCTGACAGGAAGAGGCGGGTCCAGGTGGGCGGACACCAGAAGGGACGTCAGAGGTGTTATAGCTGTCAATCATCTGATCCGCAGAAGGAGGAAAAGAAAAAACCATTAGGACACAGCGCCAACTCCTGGTGTGACGGTAGAATTGCCATACACTAGAGCCTTTAAGGTGCCCCCTATGTGCATGTGTGTGACATAGCAATTATTCATCTATCTATCTATCTATCTATCTATCTATCTATCTATCTATCTATCTATCTATCTATCTATCTATCTATCTATCTATCGTGACAGATAGGGGGCACTGTCGTCCCCTTGAACCCTCAGACCAGATATCAGACACCAGATAAAAGTCCAAATATTATTTATTTTTATAATAAGTGCACAAAGCACTCTCCACTCCGCAATACTCAATAAACAATTAATAAATCAATACAATGCATAATACTCCACTCCCAGCAGCTCAGTCACCCTTCCTCCCAACTCAGCTCTACTTTCTGGGGTTTCCCATAGTCCTTTTATATCTCTTGACCCGAAGTGCTTCTTTCCCTCAGTCTGTGTGATTTCCCAGCACTTCCGGGTCAGATGCAAACTCCTTCTTTTCTTCAACCCGGAAGTACGTCATTTCTTCTGTCCCCATGTCTGGGAAGTACTTCCGGGTTATATGGAAAATACGTTCTTGAGCCTCCCTGCAGTGTCCCCTGGTGGCCCCCATGGTATCCAGCAGGGCTGTGATGAAAGACTCCAAGTTCCATGATACCCTGCTGGAATTTGGGGCCCCTCCATGTTGCATGAATGGCTCCATCTGGTGGCTTGGGGGTATTGGCCGGGATAAACAGTCGGCCATCCCTCACACTATCTATCTATCTATCTATCTATCTATCTATCTATCTATCTATCTATCTATCTATCTATCTATCTATCTATCTATCTATCTATCTATCTATCTATCTATCTATCTTTTATAATGAGAGCCACTCTGTGGTTAGCAAACAGCACAAAGCCATAGTAGAATTTCAAGACAGAGTCCAGACTAGGGCTGAAAGGAATACAGAGGATATGACGGCTTTATAGAGGACCGGCAGGAAGAGGCGTGTCATTTGGGTTGCACCTGGAAGTGATGTCAGGTGTGGGATTCGATTGGGTGGTCTGCACGTGAACAAGATGTGTGATTCGATTGGTTTTCCTTCTGAGGATCTGTAGAGGAATGCATTAGTGTGCACTGCCAATCCTTGATCCAGCATAACAGCACATTTAGTGAAGCCCATCAACTGCCTCCCATACGCATGTGTGTGACACTATCTGTCACATAGGGCCATGCACACAGTCAATAAGCTGAACCTTTGGCAGTCCATAACTTTAACTTCAAAAGTACAAGTACATTTAAGATTGGGAGGTCATCAGTCTCAGATGAACAGCTTCTCCCTCCAGTTACTTTTAAAGCTTCATGAACAGCATTTCTGCACCAGTATCCGTACTAACTGCAGTTGTGGTTTCACATCTAATCTTTGGCTCAGGTCTCACTGATTCTGGTTGAAAGACTAGATATGGCACCCACTGCCTCAGATTACATTTTCTAGCATGCCGGCACGAGGTGTTCTAGTCTGCAGTGCAGATTAATGGCTGGAGTTCCTTTCTTCAGCATTTTCTCAGCTGGTCTACTCAGATGAATTACCTGTCATTAATTTTGGAGCCCAGTTCAAATGTTTAATTAGCAATTTTGATAAAACCACTTACTACTGTTTGACTTTATGTGCTGTTAATTTTTAATTATTAATCTGATTACCATTTTTTACGGGGCTGTCTCATAATATTTATCTTTCTTTTTCCTACTGATATGATACATCAGCCATTTAGTGATAAAGTGAGCTATTGAAGAGGCGGCCATTGCGTTATGTGTGAAGAGTGTCATTGATTCACCATAGTCCTTGCCACCTTTGACACCCTGGTTGCACTCACTTGTTATACTCTGCTTGTTCATGGATCAGTAGACTGAGCTCTGCAGCCTTGCTATCAGCCATTTACCCTTTACAGACTTCTGTATCACACATGTATGATCTCCAAAGCCACCTCACAGACAGCTTTCTACCTGGGGGGCTATTTTTAGGTCAGCATTAGGGCTGAGTCATGGCAATCTGAAGGCGCACTGCTGTCTGAATCACTGTTTCTCACTGGTTCCTGCTTCTTTTAGTAATGATACGTTTTATGTCTCTGATCTCTGGATGGGAGCCCTGAACTGGAAAACATCATTCTTGACAAGAAAAGTGAAGTCTGCCATCTGAAACCCAAGGAAGAAGCAGCCGTGTGTGTGTGTGTGTGTGTGTGTGTGTTAAAAATGAAATGATCATATTTGCTTTGACTCTTCTTTGCAATTCATCTCTAAGGGCGCTGCAATCATTAAACCCCGTAGCCAGGCTGACAAGCTGCCTGAAGCAGTTCACTGTTACACTCTTTCCAAACCTTACTATCTATTGAAATATTATCCTACAGCGATATCCTACAGTCTATCTGTATAAGTGTGGTTAGGGAATCTATCTATCTATCTATCTATCTATCTATCTATCTATCTATCTATCTATCTATCTATCTATCTATCTATCTATCTATCTATCTATCTATCTATCTATCTATCTATCTATCTATCTATCTATCTATCTATCTATCTATCTATCTATCGCAGAAACAAAAAGAAATTTCTGTCGCTTGACTGTCATTACTTCAGAGTGGGTGGGGCAAGAGAAGTGCTTGGAACAGGCTGGGCGGAGGTAGAGATTTGAGTGGCAGCATCTGACATCCATTAAATTAAAAGTTTGAGAGAAAGAGGGTGGAGACATTTTTAGAAAGTAAATAAAACTTAACTCCATATAGACTTTGCAATGTTGCAGCATTTTGTTGTTCAATAAAGGATATAGCGGGTTGGAAAATGATTGGCTGACACGAATAAACAAGTCCAGTCTTACTCGCAATTGAAATATTATGCTACAGCAAACCTCTGTCTGTATAAATGTGGTTCAAGAATCTATCTATCTATCGAAGAAACAAAAAGAAATTTCTATCACTTAACTGTCATTGCTTCGGAGTGGGTGGGGCGAGAGAAGTGCTTGGAACAGGCTGGGCGGAGCTAGAGATTTGAGTGGCAGCTTCTGACATCCTTTAAATTAAAAGGGTGAGAGAAAGAGGGAGGAGACATTTTTAGAAAGTGAGTAAAATGGAGCTCCATATAGACATTGCAATGTTGCAGCATTTAGCTGTTTAAAATATAAGTCCATTATTGGGCAAATTCTGTTGCAGAGAGGACATCAGCAGGAATGCGTAGGGGCTTATGGGAGGAGTTGCACTCTTTAACAGAAGTTGCCGTTCATCTTCAGAGGGAAACAAAAGAGTCCAGATTGTGTTTCTGGTGTATATTTCATGTAAAGTGGGGTTTCCACGTAATTCTGAGATACACTTAGTTTGCCAACTGCATATCTATGTATAATATAATTCATATGCCTAAATTATGTATATCCTAACTAACACCATTTTACATTTTTAATTTATTGTTTTTTTCCATTGTATGAGGGTAAGAATTCAGTGCTTATCCCACAGCAGTCCCCTGATTACCATGGACAATTTCACATACTGACCATAAGCCTACTAATAAAAGTGTGCAAAATCGCCAAACTGCCCAGACCTAAGCAGAAATAATGATTTGCAGTATTTGAACATAAATAAGTGAACACAAACATTGAAGTCTCAATAGTGTAAAGTAAACTTCCAAATGTTTGTGCGAAATTTACCCTTAACAAGTTTCCAACTGTGTCCCCATGTTCTTGATGAACTCATTTTAAAGCCACCTTCTCAATCCACTGGACTAATTCCCTTCGTAATTTTAAAGACTTCAGTTAGGTTTCCTCTTAATCTTCTTTTTCTTAAACTGTAAAGGCTCAGCTCTTTTAATATTTTCCTCATAACTCATCCCCTGTAGCCCTGGAATCAGCCTTGTTGCGCTTCTCTGGACCTTTTCTAGTGCTGTTATATCCTTTTTGTAGCCTGGAGACCCAAAACTGTACGCAGTACTCCAGATGAGGCCTCACCAGTGTGTTATAAAACTTGAGCAGAACCGTCTGTGACTTGTACTCCACACATCAAGGCGCTATATAACATGTTAGCCTTCTTAATGGCTTCTGCACACTGTCTGGCAGGTGATAGTGTCGAGTCCACTATGACTCCTAAATTCTTCTCATAAAAATGTCATAAGGTCTTTTTTCAGGACTTGGTTTTAAAGTCTGGCCATTTCAAAGACACTCGAGTCAAGCAGCATGATGCATCTCTTGCAAGAGAAATTTGAAATTGTGCAGCATTTGCACACAAAATAAAAACGGACACTTTTTTTTCTGGTTTTAACATTTTTGACCTAAGAATGAACAACACAGTCAATGGCAAAGCTGAAGATTTTGTGAAAGAACATAATGTGATAACAGCTCACTGTTATATGGGAGCACAATTCTGAACAGCTTTCAACTGTACAGCTGCAATTTTTAAATCAGCGTGAGTGTTCTCTGCATGGAGCTTGCTTTTCATTTGAACTCACCTGGCAGCCCAAGCAGATGTCTTTGGATTTGAAATTCACAATGTTGTGGACTTCAGAAAGATCCCTTTATTCCTATACAGGGTCATCCTCCCTGAGGTCAGTGTTACCACTGCCCTTCTATCTATCCATCCATTATATAGTGCCTTTCTTATGTATCTATCTTTAGAAAAAACAAAAGGAATTTTTTTTTGATCAAATGTCTCTGCTTTAGAGTAGGTGGGGCAAGAGGAGTGTCTTGGAGTGGGCTGGGCGGACCTAGTGTGAGTAGCAGCATCCCGCATCCTTTAAATTAAGGGAGTGTGAGAAAGAGGGCGGAGAGGGCAGAATTTCTTATGAAGTGAATACACTGGAACTCAATATAGGAATTGCAGTGTTGCAGTGATTAGTTTAACAAACAAGCCCAATATATGGATATCTATCTGTCTGCCTATCCATTCATCTGTCTATCTATCAGATAGATAGATAGATAGATAGATAGATAGATAGATAGATAGATAGATAGATAGATAGATAGATAGATAGATAGATAGATAGATAGATAGATAGATAGATAGATAGATAGACAGTGCCTTTCACATCTATCTATCTATCTATCATATAGTGCCTTTCACATCTATCTATCTATCTATCTATCTATCTATCTATCTATCTATCTATCTATCTATCTATCTATCTATCTATCTATCTATCTATCTATCTATCTATCTATCTATCTATCTATCTATCTATCTATCTACAGTATCTATTGTGGCATGCGGCTGGGGGTGGTACCCAGCCGGAACGCCCAAGAGGACTGTAGAAGGGCTTACGCCTCCACCAGACCACAAGGGGGCAGCTGCCCTGATGGCTTTGGGGACCACGGATACAGAGCTTTGAAGCTCAACCCTGTAGGGGCCCATGGTCACCGGCAGGGGGCGCCCCGATGCCTGTAGAGCCCTGGCCCTCAGCAATTCTGCCACACTCGGAAGTGCTGGGGGGAAGAAGACCAGGAACACCCGGAGTGCTTCCGGGTGCGCAGCCGGTACTTCCGCCACACCGGGGAGTGCCGGCAGAAGATAATCGGGAGGCACCTGGAGCACATCTGGGTGATTATAAAAGGGGCCGCCTCCCTCTGTTCAGGGGCTGGAGTCGGGAGAGAAGGAAGACAAGGTCTTGGAGGAGGAAACGAGGCGGCCTGAAAAGTGAAGCATTGTATTAGTAGGGCCTGGACTTTGGGGAAGTTTTGGGGGTTGTGTGCACTGTAAATATGGAGTTTGTAAATAAATGTGTGTTGGTTGGTGAACCATTCGTGTCCGCTTGTATATGCCGGGGCCAGTTTCCACACTATCTATCTATCTATCTATCTATCTATCTATCTATCTATCTATCTATCTATCTATCTATCTATCTATCTATCTATCTATCTATCTATCTATCTATCTATCTATCTATCTATCTATCTATCTATCTATGATTGTATAGTGCCTTTCACATCTATCTATCTATCTATCTATCTATCTATCTATCTATCTATCTATCTATCTATCTATCTATCTATCTATCTATCTATCTATCTATCGATTATATAGTGCCTTTCATATCTATCTATCTATCTATCTATCTATCTATCTATCTATCTATCTATCTATCTATCTATCTATCTATCTATCTATCTATCTTTAGAAGAAAACAAAAGGAAATTTCTTTTGATTAAATGTGGGTGGGGCAAGAGGAGTGTCTTGGAGCAGGCTGGGCGGAGCTGGATGTTTGAGTAGCTGCATCCCACATCCTTTAAATTAAGAGAGTGTGAGAAAGAGGGCGGACAGGGCAGACTTTCTTATGAAGTGAGTATATTGGAAGTCCATATCGGCATTGCAGTGTTGCAGTATTTAGTTTATAATCCTGTGGCAGAGAGGACTTCAGTTCCCAGCAGTCAGCAGGAATGCATAGGGGCTTATGGGAGGAGGCGCACTCTTTAACAGAAATTGGCGTTGATCTTCAGAGAGAATTAAACAGTCCAGGTGATTTTGCAGTAGACTTTGGCAGATTGTGTTTCATGTATATATAGTATGTCATGGAAAGTGCATTTTGACATATAATACTGACATGGATTTTGTTTGCCGACTGCATATCAATATGTAATGTAATTCAGATGCTTAAATTGTGCATACCATAACTAATACCATTTTCCATATCTAATTTATTGGGTTTTTTTTGCATGGCACCAGTGTAACATTTCATTCAAAGGAACTCCCCTGGTTACCACAGAAAATTTCACATACTGACAATAAGCCTATTAATAAAGAATCTGGGGGTGGTGGTGGGGGATCAGTATTTCTCCTGGCCTTGACCTCCATTTTACCAGCATGCCCACTACAGTACAGCGTCATCAAGGCCTGCTTACTCAGAGAAGACCCGATGACCCCCACAGATGGTGGCTTCTTCTGAGTAGGCCTCGACGTCTCACATCCCACACTAAATACATTCAGGCAAACAGAAAATTGAGGCTGCATTTAGTAGAGCTTCTGGGTTTATTTCAGAAATGTTTTCACAGGGACAGATGACTCAGTGAGACGGGTTTTATTTAGAACTTCAACTTTTTTTTTTTTTATTTCATGAAACATTTCAAAAAGATTGGCACGGGCTCTTCACAATACTTTAAGATTCTTCAAGCACACAAAACATCTCACAGGGTCAGGCGCCGTGGTGCAGAAAGAACCCAAACTGTGCAAATTACATTTTTTCTAAGCAATTTTTTTAGAAATTGCAATAATGCTTCCCACTTGTGTCTCTGAGACTTTCAGGCATATGGCACACGCGGTTTGAATGTATGCAGTGTGAAAACTCCAGCAATTCTCCAAGGCTTTAGGTGTGTTAGCCCACTCTAGGCTATCTAGACCTGAGACAGCAATGGAGAAAATAAGTGTGTTGTGTTTAATAAATAATGAGAAATAAATTGGCATTAAATGGATGGATGCATGGGCGGGTGGGAGTTTACTTCCATCTAGAAGAGGAAATGAAGTTCTACAGAGTCCATGTCTCTGTTATTAACTGTTGCTGAGAGCAGCGTTAGCGCATTAGACAATGGATCAGCCTGCATGTGAATGTCATTTAGTGAAAAACACACTTGGGTTTGAACCAAATGCTCACAGCCGCCCCCTCAAACAGGCAGGCAGATCACAAAGGCTCGTACAAGAAAAAGGAAGACCCCACAACTATCTCTAAAGTCACTCGAAACTGACAAAAGCCAGTGGGCACCCCTCATTGTTTAATGTGTATTTAACAAAAATCAGACTTGGCTTTAGAGCAGAGGTCCCCAACTCCGGTCCTGGAGGGCCACAGTGGCTACAGGTTTTCATTCTAACCCTTTTCTTAATTAGTGACCTGTTTGTGCTGCTAACTGACATCTTTTGAATCAGATTGAGAGGGATGAACAAGAAAGAAAGAAAGAAAGAAAGAAAGAAAGAAAGAAAGAAAGAAAGAAAGAAAGAAAGAAAGAAAGAAAGAAAGAAAGAAAGAAAGAAAGAAAGAAAGAAAGAAAGAAAGAAAGAAAGAAATGTTCCATTAAATGGCATTCCAATGGCTGCCATTTATTGAAGAAATGAATCAATTCAGAGGACTAAATTCTTAAAAACAGGGCTATGAAAATGAGGGAAAAAGGAGTGAATTAGCAGTGTAAACTGATCTCTGATTAGGAAAAAGGGTTAGAATGAAAACCTGCAGCCACTGTGGCCCACCAGGACCAGAGTTGGACAGCCCTGGTCTAGACATATATGAAGGGTAGGCCATTTTTGTCACTCAATGACCTACAAAGGCTCATTCATGCTTTTCTCATGTCTCGTTTTGGATTATTGCAATGCCCTGCATGTCGAGGTATCCCGTATGATGCTGACTCGCCTGCAAATGGTGCAGAATACAGCTGCTAGAGTTCTGACCAGCAGCAAAAAAACGGATCACATCGCTCCGGTGTTACCCTCTCTTCATTGGCACCCTTGTTAGTTACCAGGTTAGTTTTAAGAGTTTAGTGTTCGTTTTTAAAGCCCTACATGGGTCAGCTGCACCATACTTAGCTGATCTTCTTGTTCCGCATTCGTCAGCCAGGCAGCTGGGATCTTCAGATCAGCTACTGCTAACTGTCCCACACACACGGTCGAGAGCTGGGGGGCAATCAGGTCTTTGCAGTAGCTGGTCCTAAACTATGGAACGCTTTGCCCCTCATAATATGGTTGGCTCCCACACTTCGTAGTTTTAAGTTCCTGCTAAAAAAGCACTTTTATGCACTTTCTTTTTAAGCTTATGAGTTTTGAGTGTTTAAATCTTTCTATTTATATTGTTTATACTGTGTTCATCTTATGCATATATTTTATTTTACATAATTTTATATAAACTACTAGGGGGGCAGGCCCCCCTGGTACCTTCGGCGCCCAACCCCCAATTGCAGCCAGAATATTAGTAAAATCTGTAAATGTACAAAAGAAAAAATATTATTTATTGGAGTCAAAATCACAAATATAAATATGTAAAAGAAAAATGAATTATTATTTAACGGAGTAAAAATCATGAAATCCATCCATTATCCAACCTGCTATATCCTAACTACAGTGTCACGGGGGTCTTCTGGAGGCAATCCCAGCCAACACAGGGCGCAAGGCAGGAAACAAACCCCGGGCAGGGCGCCAGCCCACCGCAGGGCACACGCACACCCGGGACAATTTAGAATCGCCAATGCACCTAACCTGCATGTCTTTGGACTGTAGGAGGAAACCCACGCAGACACGGGGAGAACATGCAAACTCCACGCAGGGAGGACCTGGCATGCAAACCGAGGTCTCATTCATTACTACGAGGCAGCAGCGCTACCCACTGCGCCACCGTGCTACCCAAAATCATGAAGTGAGAATAAGATATTTACTCTCTTACCGATTGGAGTATTCCCGTTAAACTGAGGTCCACTATGCTCGATGAGTATTTATAAGAGACTAAATAAACGATCCATTCGTTTTAACTGACATTCTTACAAACCACGACTTTCTTGATATTCTGTTTTTAAATTATAAATTAAAATAAGAATTTGAAAATGTAACAACATTACATTAAAGTTTGATAAATTCTGAAAAGAATGATTCCAAACATATATACGTAGGTTTTAAAATAAGCCTGATTTAAAGTGATCCTATTTTCAATTCTACTTTTGTAAAAATTGATTTATTTGTATGGAATGTTGTGTGATTTCAAAAAAATCAATTAAATTAAGAAATAAAAGCGTGACAAAAAACGTGACGTAAAAACGTCACATAAAATAGTTGCACTTTTAAGCTTAGGATTTTATATATAGAGAGTAGATTTATGTTTGTGTGTTGGTATATGTCTGTTTATGTATGTATAATGTTTTTTTTTTAAAAATTCCTTATTCAAGTTATGCTTTTTTTCTTACTGTTACTTTTTATTCTACGTAAAGGACTTTGGTCCAATTCCAGTTGTTTTATATGTGCTATATAAATATCACTTAGCTAGCTATGCCTGTTTGTTCAGCAGACGTTATCATCTAGAGATTGTTAAAGAGAAAGATTTGATGTTTTTGAGAGAGAGATCAGAGCTACGTGTGTTTTAGTGGGTAGCTGCTGATTGGCAGAGATATCACGGCCACGGGTCAGAGCTGAAAACGATCAGATGCAATGCCAGTATTTGACGTTGGAGCGTACCTACCTTCCATTTGGCAAGAGATACCTTGCAGACATTTTGCATTTTTGGCAAAGAGATCACAGCTACATTCTCGCTTCTGATAGCCAAACCAAAAATATTGGATACAAATTATTACATTTTTTTTATTTTTTTTTTATTGATTTTTAAAGTTTTTTCTGTTTCACTACTATGCGGGGGACAGCTGGTATATATATATAAAAATCCAACGTCTGTCTGTCTACCTTTCACAAGAGAACTACTTAACGGATTTAGATTGGGTTTTTGCCTATAATTTGCTTGACCATTCCGGTTGATTTTGCGACTTCTCATAGTTCGCTTGCGGCAGCGATTTATTCGTGCAAATCCGAGACAGAGGTTGCAGGCCGAGAGGAGGGGGTAGCAGGCAGTGCCCTCCTTACTCACACACTAGCCTCTGTTCAAGTTGGTCTGATGTGGCATTGGCGAGTGGGCATGCCCTTTCAATTCAAGAGATCGCAGGTCCCGGTGAAGCTTTGCTTTGCAATGTCAATTAACAAGGCCCAGGGACAGACACTCAAGTTGGCGGAGGCTGATCTTAGCTCACCGTGCTTCTCGCATGGTCAGCTTTATGTCACTTTATCCTGGGTTAGTTTCCTGAGAAACCTATATGTGCTTGTCCCGATAGCAAAACCAAAAATATTGTATATCTAGAGGCCCTCGGATATGAGAGCTATCAATTTAAATTCTTCTCAATACAGATTACATTTTTTTCTTATTTTTTTAATGATTTTTAAAGTTGTCCTGTTTCACTACCATGTGGGGGACAGCTAGTAGAAGATAAATGATTTTCAGGGATGGACGTGGCTTAGGGTTATTGGAGGATGAAAGTCCACAAGGGACAGTTGCACTGGTACACTAATCCTGTAAATCAAAACTTATTTAAACGCCCAAACCCAAACTCCCTGCACATATATTAATAAATAAATACATGAATAAATAAAGCTTCTAAAATACATTTTATAAAATTAAAAAGATCCCTTATTTAAACTTTATGAATAAATATATAAAAGATATGCGTATTAATTTAATAGAATAAAATACTACATTTTTATTAAAAGTCAGATCTTAATTACATTTTTTTAAAGTTATTAGACAGAGTAACCAAGCCGGGAAAGAAATGCAGCAGTTTAGGGTGATAAAGGATAAAGATGGAAACGTACTCACAAGCGAGGAAAGTGTGTTGAGCAGATGAAAAGAGTACTTTGAGTGGCAGATGAATGAAGAGAACGAGAGAGAGAAGAGGTTGGATGATGTGGAGACAGTGAATCAGGAAGTGCAACGGATTAGCAAGGAGAAAGTAAGGGAAGCTATGAAGAGGTTGAAGAATGGAAAGGCCATTGGTCCAGATGACATACCTATGGAATCATGGAGGTGTTTATGAGAGATGGTAGGGTAGTTTTTAACCAGAGTGAAAGGATGCCTGAGGAGTGGAGAAGAAGTGTACTGGTGCCGATATTTAAGAATAAGGGGGATGTGCAGGACTGCAGTAACTACAAGGGGATAAAATTGATGAGCCACAGCATGAAGTTATGGGAAAGAGTAGTGGAAGCTCAGTTAAGGAGTGAGGTGAGGATTAGTGAGCAGCAGTATGGTGTCATGCCAGGAAAGAGCACCACAAATGCAATGTTTGCTCTGAGGATGTTGATGATGGAGAAGTATAGAGAAGGCCAGAAGGAGTTGCACTGTGTCTTTGTGGACCTGGAGAAAGCATATGACAGGATGCCTCAAGAGGAGCTGTCGTATTGTATGAGGAAGTCGGGAGTGGCAGAGAAGTACATACGTAAGAGTTGTACAGGATATGCATGAGGGAAGTGTGACCGTGGTGAGGTCTGCGGTAGAAGTGACGGATGCATTCAAGTTGGAGGTGGGATTACATCAGGGATCGGCTCTGAGCCCTTTCTTATTTTCAATGGTGATGGACAGGTTAACAGACGAGATTAGACAGGAGTCCCTGTGGACTATGATGTTTGCTGATGACATTGTGATCTATAGCGATAGTTGGGAGCAGGTTGAGGAGACCCTGGAGAGGTGGAGATATGAGAGGAGAGGAATGAAGGTCAGTAGGACCGCCAAGACAGAATACATGTGTGTGAATGAGAGGAAGGTCAGTGGAATGGTGAAGATGCTGGGAGTAGACTTGGTGAAGGTGGATGAGTTTAAATACTTGGGATCAACAGTACAGAGTAATGGGGATTGTGGAAGAGAAGTGAAAAAGAGAGTGCAGGCAGGGTGGAATGGTGGAGAAGAGTGTCAGGAGTAATTTGTGACAGACAGATATCAGTAAGAGTGAAAGGGAAGGTCTACAGGACGGTAGTGAGACCAGCTATGTTATATGGGTTGGAGACGGTGGCACTGACCAGAAAGCAGGAGATGGAGCTGGAGGTGGCAGAGTTAAAGATGCTAAGATTTGCATTTGGCGTGACAAGGATGGACAGGATTAGAAATGAGGACATTAGAGGGTCAGCTCAAGTGGGACGGTTGGAAGGCAAAGTCAGAGAGGCGAGATTGTGTTGGTTTGGACATGTGCAGAGGAGAGATGCTGAGTATATTGGGAGAAGGATGCTAAGGATAGAGTTGCCAGGGAAGAGGAGAAGAGGAAGAAATAAGAGAAAGTTTATGGATGTGGTGAGAGAGGACATGCAGGTGATGGGTGTGACAGAGCAAGGTGCAGAGAACAGAAAGATATGGAAGAAGTTAATCCACTGTGGCAACCCCTAACGGGAGCAGCCAAAAGAAGAAGAAGGGATAAAATATTATAATTCAACAAAATTGTATTTAAAGGAGCATTTAGCACCATTCAAATCCATTAAAAATCAGTGCATATGGACCATTTTGTAGTAAGAACTGAAATAGGGGATTATAATGTGTCCTCAAGGAATGAACTTAAACTGAGAGCACTATAAATATTATAAAATAAGGACTATTGTTAAAAATTAGGACAAATGATAATAAGGGGTGAAGTTGTAACATAAGGGCAAGGGAAGGGGTAATGTTAAGATTAGGGATCAGGTAAGGAAAGGCACTATAACTTAACATTAGGATTGAGAAGAACTGGGGTAAAGATTAGGCTGAGAAAGGCAAGCCCTGTAAACAAAATTTAAGAGTAGGGCTGGGGAAAGAGGTAGACTAAGATAAGGATAAGTTAGTGTGGATCAGTCTGGAACAAAGGTGGCAGACCCCATTTTTGACACATACTCCACATTTGCAGGAGTGAGATTCGAGAAAGCAAGGTGCAGTGTCTGGCTGCCGTCGCTATTAAGGATTTTCCAAGGGTGGCTGGGGTGGCAGGTGGTTTGGATCTCCCCTAACTGCTCAATGCCCACTGCATCCATGGACTCACATGCAGCTGCACCCCTTGTTACTTTCTACTTTTGTGTTCATTATGGCCATTCTTTTTCCTTTATTATTCATAATATACCTAAAATCAAGCATTGCCTGGGCAACTGAAAGGTAGCATTTTATTCCTCTCCTCCGATTTGACATTTTGTTTTTGCTGTGCCAGGAAATATTCAGGTTACCACTTACATAGTAGAAGCCTATTAACAGCAGGAAAGGTGTCATGGTGAGGAAGTTTGAAAATGCGGGTGACTCAATGAATTACAGCTCACATATTTTTGCATGGATGACTGAATGAATGGAACTGGGCTGAATGCAAATGGGGCTTTTTCGGAATCTTCTCAGAATATCTTTCCTCTGTCTAACGTGTGTTTTCTGAAGCTTGTTTAACTGAGGCAAGTTGTACATACCCAGTGAGACTCCATCTGACTGCTTGACAATTCCCCCACGTCAGCCTGTTAATGGCAGGCCCCTTCCCTGACATCTGCCTATTTATTTGCAGTAAACCCAAAAGAAATGAGCTGCAAAGGAATACAGATCATGTAACAACTGCTATGACATACTAATGACAGGAGTGCTGGGGGTAATGGGAGCAAAAGGGGGTGCCTCAGGCTGAAAGAGCTGGCTTGGATTCGTGAAGGTGCCAGTGATTCGGGGTTCAGGAGGAACTGCGGTCACTTGAAAAAGTAAGTACACCCCAAGAATTTTTTGTGTTTCTGTTCTAACATATGTGGTCATTTCAAGATTTGATTTTCATTTAAACACTATCTGTCCTGAAGGTGTAATATAACAAATGCTAGAATCTAAGTAATCGATGAAGACCTCGGCCATGCAGTGTGTCCATCCTGTTGAGTGTCTCCGTGTCACATATCGTTTGGTGTTAAAACCAGTACAAAGATTTGTGAGGCGCCATCTGTTGGATAGCAGACATGCAGACAGACACTTTTATTATGGTGGATGATGCCACATTTAATCTCATTAGCATTACATCTTTTCTTGAAAAAAAACTTTTATCCTTATATTATTTCGCTTGTGTCCATCCGTGCTCAATATAAACAACGGTTGCCACAACTGCTATATCCCTCCACAACAATGTAGAGGAATCCATGTTCCTGGAAGAGTTTTGGTCTCCAGGTTATCTTCAAGTGTTCAGTTCTTCAATGTGACCAGTTATCGACTGTGCTATTTGACTGTTTATTCGGTGCATACTTTGTTACTGACCGAAACTGCATTATGACACAACCATTTTATACTGTGCATCCGGAAAGTATTCACAGCACATCACTTTTTCCACCTTTTTGTTATGTTACTGCCTTATTCCAAAATGGATTAAATTCATTTTTTTCCTCAGAATTCTACACACAACACCCCATAATGACAACGTGAAAAAAGATTACTTGAGGTTTTTGCAAATTTATTAAAAATAAAAAAACTGAGAAATCCCATGTCCATAAGTATTCACAGCCTTTCCTCAATACTTTGTCGATGCACCTTTGGCAGCAATTCCAGCCTCAAGTCTTGTTGAATATGATGCCACAAGCTTGGCACACCTATCCTTGGCCAGTTTCGCCCATTCCTCTTTGCAGCACCTCTCAAGCTCCATCAGGTTGGATGGGAAGCGTCGGTGCACAGCCATTTTAAGATCTCTCCAGAGATGTTCAATCGGATTCAAGTCTGGGCTCTGGCTGGGCCACTCAAGGACATTCACAGAGTTGTCCTGAAGCCACTCCTTTCATATCTTGGCTGTGTACTTAGGGTCGTTGTCCTGCTGAAAGATGAACCGTCGCCCCAGTCTGAGGTCAAGAGCGCTCTGGAGCAGGTTTTCATCAGGATGTCTCTGTACATTGCTGCAGTCATCTTTCCCTTTATCCTGACTAGTCTCCCAGTTCCTGCCGCTGAAAAACATCCCCATAGCATGATGCTGCCACCACCATGCTTCACTGTAGGGATGGTATTGGCCTGGTGATGAGCGGTGACTGGTTTCCTCCAAACGTGACGCCTGGCATTCACACCAAAGAGTTCAATCTCTGTCTCATCAGACCAGAGAATTTTCTTTCTCATGGTCTGAGAGTCCTTCAGGTGCCTTTTGGCAAAACTCCAGGCGGGCTGCCATGTGCCTTTTACTAAGGAGTGGCTTCCGTCTGGTCACTCTACCATACAGGCCTGATTGGTGGATTGCTGCAGAGATGGTTGTCCTTCTGGAAGGTTCTCCTCTCTCCACAGAGGACCTCTGGAGCTCTGACAGAATGACCATCGGGTTCTTGGTCACCTCCCTGACTAAGGCCCTTCTCCCTCAATCGCTCAGTTTAGATGGCCAGCCAGCTCTAGGAAGAGTCCTGGTGGTTTCGAACTTCTTCCACTTACGGATGATGGAGGCCACTGTGCTCATTGGGACCTTCAAAGCAGCAGAAATGTTTCTGTAACCTTCCCCAGATTTGTGCCTTGAGACAATCCTGTCTCAGAGGTCTACAGACAATTCCTTTGACTTCATGCTTGGTTTGTGCTCTAACATGAAATGTCAACTGTGGGACCTTATATAGACAGATGTGTGCCTTTCCAAATCATGTCCAGTCAACTGAATTTACCACAGGTGGACTCCAATTAAGCTGCAGAAACATCTCAAGGATGATCAGAGGAAACAGGACGCACCTGAGCTCAATTTTGAACTTCATGGCAAAGGCTGGGAATACTTATGTACATGTGCTTTCTCAATGTTTTAATTTTTAATAAATTTACAAAAATCTCAAGTAAACTTTTTTCATGTTGTCATTATGGGGTGTTGGCTGTAACATAACAAAATGTGGAAAAAGTGATGTGCTGTGAATACTTTCCGGATGCGCTGTACCTCCTCTTTCCTTCACTTTAACGTAAGTCTCCTGATAAAATGAAAAGGCACATACAGCCTAGCGGTGACCAACAGAAACGGTCTCTCCGGACCTACACACTCACACTAACACAGAGAAGCAGAAACAACAACATCACGCCAGACCAACCAGCACAGGTAAGATGCCTTAGAACAGCGGTTCTCAAACTGTGGGGTGCGCCCCCCTAGTAACAAAATGTTACCATATGTGGTGTAATTACGCTCTTCGTAGTAAAATTTTAAACGTAGCGGTGTATCGACAGCAAAAAATATAGGAATACATTTTATTAGGGTTTCAAAAAAAATGTTAGGGGGGCGTGATTAAAACTGTTACGAAAACTCGGTCGCAAATACTTAAAGGTTGAGAAACGCTGCCTTAGAACAACAAAGACAATGTACGACAAACCACAGAGCGACATTATCTGAAGATCAGTGGCAGTAAGTCTCGCACCTAGACGGTGAACGAAAAACGAATTACACACACAACCTTTCTGAAAAGCAGCGGCAAACTGCCAGACAACGAGAAACATTACGACAGAAAAACTACAGGGATTCCATAACACTGACAACTCAAAACAAGATATTTCCTTTAGATTACGGCGTAGGCAATTCCCCGTTCGTTTAGGATATTGTACGACTATCACTGTTTTGTCTTTGTAGAGTAATATATTGCTCTACTTTCCCCTATTGTATTATTAATAAGTAGCCTTTGTCAGAATGCCTAATCTCCCAGACTTACCACTGTGTATAAGGTATTATAGTATATAACTTATCCCCACCTTCCCTTCTATATCTATAACCTCAAGCAATTAGATGTAGTAAAAAGACAAGCAGGAGTTAAGTTACACATAAAATAATGTATTATTGATAATATTCATAAATAATAACAATATGCAAAGTACATTTGAATATTGGCAACCGTACAACCTGATTAAATGGTGATGTGTAGTTTCAGGCGGCACACAGACTTGTAGTTATTTAAAATGTCTCTAGTTAAGGCATCATTGGTGCTCAGCTTTCTTCCGAACAGGCCGTATGCCTGTTCCAATATGGCTGCTAAGCTGTGGTCTCCATTGTGTTGTCTTCATCATCAGAGGTTAGTAAGAGATGCTTCTTTCAGATGTTAGTAAGAGAGAGAGAATGTTGTTGAGCAAGCAGATTTATAGATTTTCTGTCCAACCCCTAGAGCCAATAGGACATCATGGTACTTGAAAGCTTCTGATCCAATTCCAAACAGCCATACTTCAGACCAATGGGGGAATTCAACATCTTAAAACCTGCCACCCCCCAAGACCATATGTTAAAGTAACCTGGCTTCCTTGCGGGGGTTGAAACACTCGCTAAACTGGATTAAAGCATACCCCCCAAATCCTGTCATAAAATTCAAAGAGATCCATTCCTTGCGTTGTAAACATGAGTGCCTCTCACTAATATTACATTGCTTTGCCTAAATTACAAATAAAGACATACAAAATATTTATCAAGTTATATGTAAAATCTCACATCACAACAATCACCAAGTCACAACGACAAACGTTTAATAACGTCAGAGTTTATTTGCCAGGCCCCGTTTCTACCCATGGCCAGTTGTACACTACATTTTCCAGAGTTACTGTACATCGAAACCCGGGTTAAACGTACAAGTACTTGCGGGTTACACACAGGGAAATATTTTTGCTGACAATAACATTTATGCAACAAATTGCATTTTCCAACAATTATTCTAGACATCGGTATCCTAAATTACCTGACGGGAACACTTCACACATATTGACTTACTTGTGCCCTGCATTTCCCTTCTTATCCACTATATCCTGTTAACCTGTTCATGTTACACTTTGTATTGTGAATATTCCTGATGTTGTAAGTGACTGTAATAACATCCCATACTAATCATGTGACTGTTCTAATACTGAGTCCTCTCACAAGTCACTACTTATTAAAATAATCTCCTTTCTTACTGTAACGTGTGAAATTCTTCTCTCCCTCATCATCATTTAATTAATGCTTTAATTCTTGCGAAATTTTCACAAGCACCATTTGCTAGTATTTATTAAATCTCATCTTTCTACTGTAAAAGGTGCAAAACGCTAAAAGTACAAAGTCAGAAGTGTTGAAAGTATAATAATCATACAACTAATAATAATAATTCTAATACCGTATATACTGTCAAAATGTGTCATTTTGCGTATCTTGAAGCACAAATGAAATACACGATTCAGCATCACACTCGCGACAATAGTAGCGTGATTCCTTGTAGATTTTCTTTCCAGGCTGATCAGCTTTTGAGCGTCACATTTGGATTCATCAGAATCCCTTTCGATTTCTCTGTCCATTTCAGTTTCACTGCCTGAAGACAGATTCACTTCATCATGGTTGCTCGTATAACTGTCAAGAGTGTCCAACACATGGGCTGCTGAAAAAACATTTCTTACGAGACGCCATTATGAGGCTTGGAGAAGGCGTGTCTGCATCGTAGCCCGGGTAACACTCAGGCCTGACGCTAACACAGCTTTCTTTTATTATACAGAGCAAGTTTGAAATAAACCTTTTATTTTTAAAGATTCCTCACATTCCCTTTTCACCTCCTAGCCAAAGGTTTACGGTCATCCCTTCTCTTGTTGGGCAATTTTGATATATTTAGGACACGTAAAGTGTACATTTTTGAATTTCAGTTTAGAAGCGTTTTTTTGGCCCAGTGTGTAGGTCCCGTTGGATCTCAAGCTGCCTTTGTTTGCATCTCCTCTGGGTAGACAGGTGGAAGTTCTGGCCTATTTTGCTGGCAGTTTTGCAGGCCTTACACCTCTTTTGCTATTTCGAACAAGTGAAGCATTACACAACCTTACAAAATGCTGCCTTTACGTGTTAAGAAACATTTGAGTACTGAGAAAAGCGCTATATAAATGTAATGAATTATTATTATTATATTTAAAATGTGAGGTTCAGATGAACTCCAAAAAACTCTTTTTACAGACTTGCACGTTGCATATCTACAAAATGAATTGTACTGTCAGTTTCGTGAACTGTGTGCAAATTGAAATTTATTTTGCTCATCACTAGATACCAATCAATCTGTGAGAATAAAGAAAGGAACAATGAAAGAAGTCCATTATACGCCTATGTAATATTCATCGATATTTTTAGTTTGCTTGAACATTACACAATCGGACTAAGTTGAATTTGAAACAGAGCAACGAATCGCCCCCAGATTCGTAACAAAGCAAACAAATTACAAACCTTCACGAATCAAAACTCGTGTTTCATTGAAAACCTATCCCAGCAGCTTCAGTGAACTGAAGGAACAACTGAAGATGGGATAACAGTTTGTCTGAGGGCACACTCACGTGGCCACTGTGAACAAGACGGGCAACACACAAACCCCACACAATGACAACACCCTGAACCCGAGCACCCGAGGCAGCCATTTTGAATTTTGTTACTGTTTGCTTAGTAAAGCGCCACTTGATAATGGGCTCTGTAAAGGGTGCTAATACAGAATAAAGCAGATTTCAGTGAATCCCCGTTTCCCACATAGAATTCAATGCCCATTATTCTCCAGCGGTATGCTCGACTGCAGGCTTCATTTACTAGTTGAATTAATTCCGTTGACTTAGCTCGAAAAGCTCCCCACAAATTCTCCTATTTTAAAGAAATGAATAGGCTGTGCTAATTTTAATTGCTCAGAGCCGGAAATGCCATTAAGGCCAGGGACACACTAGGTATCTGACCGCTTTGATTTGAATCCCAGGTTTTCTAAATATTACACGTATCATTTTCTATCGTAATTAAAACGACTTACGTGTTGGCAGCATGGAGAAGTGATTAAGTCACTGTCCCTTCAACCACAAGGTTGCCAGTTCATTTCTTACTTGACCCTAAGCAAGTCACCGTACCCGCCTGTGCTTCTACTATAATTAACGTAAAGTCACGGAATGCAAAGACATCAGGAATACTTAAAAAAAATGGCTTTTTTTTTTTTTGTTTAATTCAATGTCAGATCCTGAATGCCAGAATCAGGCATGTAGTATTAGGCACATCGTCAAGACCGAGTGATTAAACGAGTACCCATCGTGGCTCAGAGTAAGCTGCAAACTTCCAAACACTCCAAGCTGATTAATAAAGCATTCAATGAAAATCAACCCTCGGTTAACAGCAGGAAAAGCAACAAAATGTTCCTTTGATTTTTTTTTTTTTTTTTGGCATTTTCAGAAATGTGAAAGTGATATTATATAACGGATGAAAAACATTTTCTCAGCTGTTATGCCGAAAATTATCAATAAAGCATGCAGAATAACAGTAGTGGTTTGAGCATTGACGACAGAGTAACGATAATGATCATTTTTGTTCTCGACAGCGGTCCTTTACACTTGATTACTCATGAGAGCTTCCCCAAAGCACTTCTCTGCTTTTTCATGAGTAAGTTATCATGATCTGCGTGCTCTCTCCGCTTTGTTTTTCTTTGTTTTTTTTTAAGCCTGCTCACTCAGGATGAGTCATTTAATTTGCTGACACAAGCTCAGGTCTCAGTTTTGTGTTGTTGGTATCCAAGTCTAGATGTTGATCACTGCCGCCTTCGTTTTAGCTATGGATGAGCTCATGTTCTGCCTTATTCATGTTAATATTTGGCTATCATTTTATTTTTTTGATAAAACTGGGGTTCCCTGAAAACATGAATCCTGCCGACTATGCTATTTCTCATATGCAACAGCCCAGACTTTAGTAAGAAATACTGTATCTTAAAGAGTGGTGGGCAAAAATAGTTTGTATGGAAAAATACATTTCTATTAAAATAACTGGGCGGTACAGTGGCACAGTGGGTAGCGCTGCTGCCTCGCAGTTGGGAGAGCTGGGGACCTGGGTTCACTTCCCAGGTCCTCCCTGCGTGGAGTTTGCATGTTCTCCCCGTGTCTGCGTGGGTTTCCTCCGGGTGCTCCGGTTTCCTCTCACAGCCCAAAGACATGCAGGTTAGGTGGATTGGCGATTCTAAATTGGCCCTAGTGTGTGCTTGGTGTGTGGGTGTGTTTGTGTGTGTCCTGAGGTGGGTTGGCACCCTGCCCGGGATTGGTTCCTGCCTTGTTGGCTGGGATTGGCTCCAGCAGACCCCCGTGACCCTGTAGATAGTATATAGCGGGTTGGATAATGGATGGATATATATATATTGTGACCATCATGGGGCCCTCCAACCACCCCAACCCGACACAGACAGGTACAGTCACAAATTCTAGGTACAGTACACATTTATTAAGAGTGGGAAAAGTTTTTACTAACTCCCCATGACGCAGACCAGAACAGCACTAAGCAAAATATAAAGTATGACACAGCACTTTGCCTTTCTTTTCTTCCTCTCCCACTTTCTGCCTCCACTCCACCCTAACGAGCGTCGTCCTCTTCCTCCTGACTCTGGCTTTGAATGAAGCTGGGCGGCACCTTTTATGCTGCATCTGGGAGTTTTCAAGGTGGCTCATTAGCGAGGTCTGGAATCATTCCCAGGTGAGGTGAAAGCTCCACATTGCAGGACTCCACAGCCCCCACAGAACCCAATAGGGATGTGTCAAACTCCAACTCCCAGCATGCCCTGCGGGAAGCTGTGGAGCCACAGCCACCCAAGGGGGCCTGCCTTCTAGTGTCCCGGAGAAGGTAATGCCTTTTGGATGCTCTGTTCCCTGGCCCTTCCATCCAGGTAATGAACCTGGTCATCTGTCACTATATATATATATATATATATATATATATATAAAACAGTTGTCCCCCACGGTTCAACCCACATAGTAGTGAAACAAACAAACTTTAATAATCAGTTAAAAAAATGTAATTTTGGCCAAGCGGAAGGTAGGTACGCTCCAACGTCAAACGTTGGCACAGTACCTGATCGTGTTCAAATCTAACGGGAGAGCATCCCTCGTGTAGGGAGAAGAACAAGTGGCCGTGATATCTCTGCCAATTAGCAGCTACCCTCTAAAACGCACGTAGATCTGATCTCTCTCTCAAAAATGTCCAGTGTTACTCCTTAACAATCTCTAGATGATAATGTCTTTTGAACAAACAGGTATCGCTTAGTAAGCAGAGGTAAGCTGTGCTCCAACACATGGCAACAGGTAGAGCAAATCAAAGTGAGGCCTGCAGCCTTTCTCTCCGATTTGTGCAAATAAATCAGTGCTGCACGCAAACTATGGAACTTAGTGCAATGAGAGAAGTCGCAAAATCAACTGGAATGTTCAAGCGGATTAGTGAAAAAAACCCAATATAAATCCATTAAGTAGTTCTCCCGTGAAAAGAGGACAGACAGACAGACAGACGTTGGATTATGGATATTGTGGACGCTAGGGGTCGCTGTTGCCCCGTGAAACCCAACAGACAGACGTCCAAGACACACTTGTAAAAAGCGTATAACAAAAAAGTATAACATTTAATATTTTTCTTAAAAGCAGTGCACAAAGTACCACACACGCCACAATTATCAACAAATCAATAATCAATAATCACTATTCGACAATCCTCCACTTCGAACAGCTTCATCACCCAACCTCCTAACTCCAACTCTCCTTGTTGGATCTTCACCAGTCCTTTAAATAGTCCATGACCCAGAAATGCTCCTTCTCTTTTTCCGGGTCAAATGCAACATCATCAGTTCTCAAGCATCCCAGAAGTACTGTGGGCTTCCGTTCTCGTGACTCCGAAGTACTTCTGGGTTGTACAGAAAATAGGAGTCCCCAGGTCTTTTATTAGCTCCCTCTGGTGGTATCCATGGCACCAACAGGGTAGAGAAAATGAACTCCATGTCCCATGAAGCCATGAGGGAAACTGGGGCACGGTTACCGTCCAGGGGAGCTGCCTCCTAGTGTCCTGGGGGAGGCAGTGTCCTAGAAAGACTGCCCTTCTCCATTCTTCCCATTCTGGGATGTCCCGACCGGATTGAGCTGCCAGCCGACTATCACAATATATATATATACAGGGTGGTCCAGATCTAATTATGCAATTATTGCATTGCATTGCATCAAAAGTTGCCAAGGTAGATCTGGACCACCCTATATATATATATATATATATATATATATATATATATATATATATATATATATATATATATATACAGTGGTGTGAAAAACTATTTGCCCCCCTTCCTGATTTCTTATTCTTTGCATGTTTGTCACACAAAATGTTTCTGATCATCAAACACATTTAACCATTAGTCAAATATAACACAAGTAAACACAAAATGCAGTTTGTAAATGGTGGTTTTTATTATTTAGGGAGAAAAAAAAATCCAAACCTACATGGCCCTGTGTGAAAAAGTAATTGCCCCCTGAACCTAATAACTGGTTGGGCCACCCTTAGCAGCAATAACTGCAATCAAGCGTTTGCGATAACTTGCAATGAGTCTTTTACAGCGCTCTGGAGGAATTTTGTCCCACTCATCTTTGCAAAATTGTTGTAATTCAGCTTTATTTGAGGGTTTTCTAGCATGAACCGCCTTTTTAAGGTCATGCCATAGCATCTCAATTGGATTCAGGTCAGGACTTTGACTAGGCCACTCCAAAGTCTTCATTTTGTTTTTCTTCAGCCATTCAGAGGTGGATTTGCTGGTGTGTTTTGGGTCATTGTCCTGTTGCAACCACCCAAGATCGCTTCAGCTTGAGTTGACAAACAGATGGCCGGACATTCTCCTTCAGGATTTTTTGGTAGACAGTAGAATTCATGGTTCCATCTATCACAGCAAGCCTTCCAGGTCCTGAAGCAGCAAAACAACCCAGACCATCACACTACCACCACCATATTTTACTGTTGGTATGATGTTCTTTTTCTGAAATGCTGTGTTCCTTTTACGCCAGATGTAACGGGACATTTGCCTTCCAAAAAGTTCAACTTTTGACTCATCAGTCCACAAGGGTATTTTCCCAAAAGCCTTGGCAATCATTGAGATGTTTTCTTAGCAAAATTGAGACGAGCCCTAATGTTCTTTTTGCTTAACAGTGGTTTGCGTATTGGAAATCTGCCATGCAGGCCGTTTTTGCCCAGTCTCTTTCTTATGGTGAGTCGTGAACACTGACCTTAATTGAGGCAAGTGAGGCCTGCAGTTCTTTAGACGTTGTCCTGGGGTCTTTTGTGACCTCTCGGATGAGTCGTCTCTGCGCTCTTGGGGTAATTTTGGTCGGCCGGCCACTCCTGGGAAGGTTCACCACTGTTCCATGTTTTTGCCATTTGTGGATAATGGCTCTCACTGTGGTTCGCTGGAGTCCCAAAGCTTTAGAAATGGCTTTATAACCTTTACCAGACTGATAGATCTCAATTACTTCTGTTCTCATTTGTTCCTGAATTTCTTTGGATCTTGGCATGATGTCTAGCTTTTTGAGGTGCTTTTGGTCTACTTCTCTGTGTCAGGCAGCTCCTATTTAAGTGATTTCTTGATTGAAACAGGTGTGGCAGTAATCAGGCCTGGGGGTGGCCACGGAAATTGAACTCAGGTGTGATACACCACAGTTAGGTTATTTTTTAACAAGGGGGCAATTACTTTTTCACACAGGGCCATATAGGTTTGGATTTTTTTTTCTCCCTAAATAATAAAAACCACCATTTACAACTGCATTTTGTGTTTACCTTGTGTTATATTTGACTAATGGTTAAATGTGTTTGATGATCAGAAACATTTTGTGTGACAAACATGCAAAAGAATACGAAATCAGGAAGGGGGCAAATAGTTTTTCACACCACTGTATATATATATATATATATATATATATAGTGAAGAAACCACAAAAATTATGCAATTATTGCATTGCATTGCATAGGTAGATCTGGACCACCATAAAAGAAGAAACCACAAAAACAACTTTTAAGGGTTGGGGATTCCATCCCCGTATACTATAAAGAACTTGCTCCTGGTAACAAGCAGTCAGTCATGAACTACATCAAAAAAGACAATGAATATAGTGAAACACTGACATTTTATGAGGTGGGAACAGAAGTGGGAATGCTGGGAAAAGGGGGAGCTGAGGATCTTGGGATGGAGTGACATCATCAATGCAGGACCGGATAAAATAAAGGAACCCAGAAGCATTTCTTACTTCTGGCTAGGGTTTTGGAGAAGAATTCACGGTGGTGTTTTCTTGTCTTTCAGTTGAAATAAAGAGAGAGCGGTTAGTACACTGTCGCTGCCCCTTTGCGGTTTCGCACTGCTCATCGAGTCTTTTAGCTGCTCCCTAATCGCTCATGTGTGACAATATATATATATATATATATATATATATTATATATATATATATATATATATATATATATATATATATATACAGGTACTCGTCGACATACGACCTATGCAAGTTACGACTGTTCGACTTTACGACGCGTTTGACTGTTTCCCCTGCCAGCTGTTGGCAGCGCCAGTTTCCCGCACTCTCAAGTCTCGCTACGCAGCAGTAAAAATATATGCAGCAGTGTTGCCCCACGTGTGTTTGTGTCTTGTTGTTTTGGCAATTTTCGATAATAATATAACCCTAATATATAACCCTATAATATTAACACTAATAGCAGCTTTCTACTCAAAACGGCAAACTTGAGAAGCTGCCAGCATCAAACCCAGAAGCTCTTGATTGGGCAGTTCTTAGGATTGCACTACGCAAGCAGTCGCATCAACTGCTTACCGCAACCTGCTTTCTTTTTTCTTCTTGAATAAAAGTTGAAGTTATACTTGTACTTGTGAAAGTGTTTATTTGATATTTGGACTTCAGGCTTCACACCAGTCATTCTCAGTCACACACACCACTCACATCCACATCCACAGTTTATCCCAGTCTCGTTCGTGCACAAGTTTTATATACAATCATCACATTCAAATGTTAACAGTTCCCACACACAACTGCTGACTCCCAATCAAGAGGTTCTGGGTTCGATGCTAGCAGCTTCTCGAGTTTACCGCTTTGAGTAGAGAGCTGCTGTTATTGTTAATATTATACAATAAAAACATACATTTGATTTACGTCTGTAACAAGCCGCTGTAAATTTATAGTGCTTGTCAAAGTTTAGCGTTCACACTCGCCCCGATATGACACTGCTCTTTTCAAATAAAGACGCGCTATAACAGAGGTGAACTCAGATCAGAGAAAACAGAAGCCCTCCCCGCAAGAAATGTCGACTCACAGTGTATGAATGGCGTATGGAAGAAGTGTGTTAAGCGTTATGTAAATACTTTTGCTGGATTTAACAGTGAACAAGAACTTGATGAGATTCGTGAAGAAATAGTGAAACTGTCAAAAGACCTTTCATTGGAATGTGAAATGGAAGATGTCGAGGAGTTGCTAGACCGGGAATCAGGTGAACTTATGAATGAAGAGCTGATAGAATTGGAAGAAGAAAGAGTGGCGGAAGAAGAAACAAGAGAATTGGAGTAAGACGAAGAGGAGGAGGTGCCACAAACAATGTTCACCACAAAGGGATTGTCAGAAGATTTATCTCTACTGAATAAACTCCTCGCTCATTTTGAAAAAATGGACCCAAATATTGAACGATTTGCGAGGATTGAACAGATGGCACGCAACACATTTCGTCCTTATTGCGAAATTTATGAAGAGAAAAAAAAACAAACAATTCAGACGAAGCTCACTATGTTTATGAAAAGAGCAACTCCTCCCATCACCCCGTCCGCAGCCTCGCCTGATCTGATGAAGGCGATATCGACAACCCGCAGCCAAGCACCAGTGGTGCCAGGAATTAAATGTACAGTACAGTATTTTTTGTTTTGTACGTTTTCCACATATTAAACAAATTGTACTGTAGTATGCTGTGTTTGTCTTAGAAAGTAAGAAAATGTTGATAAAATATTACTTTAAGATGATTACAATATTATTACCCAGTCTAATATTCTTACCTTAAATTAACATAGGCCGACTTACGTCCAGATCAACTTACAACCAGTCAGTCGGAACCAATCGCGGTCGTAAGTCGACAAGTACCTGTATATATATATAGATATAGATATATAAATATATCTATGGGCGGCATGGTGGCACAGTGTTCTCCCCGTGTCTGCGTGGGTTTCCTCCGGGCGCTCCGGTTTCCTCCCACAGTCCAAAGACATGCAGGTTAGGTGCATTGGCAATTCTAAATTGGCCCTAGTATGTGCTTGGTGTGTGTGCGCGTGTGTGTGTCCTGCAGTGGGCTGGCACCCTGCCCGGGATTGGTTCCTGCCTTGTGCCCTGTGTTGGCTGGGATTGGCTCCAGCAGACCCCCGTGACCCTGTGTTTGGATTCAGCGGGTTGGACAATGGATGGATGGAATATATCTATATATACTGTATGTAATGTTTAAAATGCATAGAAACAAGACAAATGAAATTAGTTAAGTGTTAGCTAGGAAAGGTCTAGAGTGTGTGATCTTTGGGTCTGGGGGTAGATGATGCGGCTTCCTACCGACTAGAATAAGTGGCAAGATTATTCTTTAAGGCTGAAGTGCACACATTGCGGTTCTTTGGAATTCTCATCTAGTGTCCGTCAATGAAACTCATTTGGTCTGAGCATTTAAGGCTGATCTGAAGTCATGAGTCTCTCCTTTATGAATCCTGTGACTTAATTCTCTCCATTTGTCTTTACTCTAAAATAGTGTCACCATGACCTCAATGTGTCTGTCAACTCATGTGCACACGCAGTACCCTGTGTCTTCCTGTACTCTAATCTGAAATTGCTTTGCGAAGCACATTTTGTAATTGTGCTCTCCTGAGACTTGCTGTATGCAAAGGCAATTTGATTAAAGAAGCGTGTGTAGCGTCTGATTAGTCACACCCAGATCTTAATCCGTGTTCCAAAAAACCGTTAGGGGGGCGCGATTAAAACTGTTATGAAAACTCGGGTCGCAAATACTTAAAGGTTGAGAAACGCTGGTTTATAGTAATCAGAAGCTTGTTCTCTGTCAGAGTAGGTTAATGAGAGCCCCTCTGATCTTTCCAGCTCAAAATCACCGCCTCTTCTTTGAGTCCCGCCTCCATGAGCCATTGGATTGGTTTAGAAATGTGACACTCAGTGAGTCATCTACATCTTCCCACCCACTTTTGAGGAAAATTCTCTCCTGGTTGTCTCCAGATGTCTGTATTGTACATCTGGCTCTATGAGACTAGACATTGGCTGATTCCAGAACATGGCACACACAGTAATAGTTCTGGTGGCACAGGATGACCCAACACCACTTTAAGTGACGCTGTTTTTGATCGTTGACAATTTAGTATTTAACTAATGGGGAAGTTTATGTGGAAACGGAGAAGAAGAATGATTTTCTAGAGCCTGCTGTTTTGTTCAACCCCTGCTTGTGACCCTCAGCAAGTCCTTGTGCATAACACTGCTTTATCATAGCTGAAGTTGGCGTTTACTATGGAAAGACACTATATGATTTTAGGACCATTTAATAATAACTGTGCGTTCTGCTCCACAAATTCAGAACACTAACTGCAGAACGTTGATGTAAATACGTTGTGATGAGGGCCACTTAATGTGGAGCAGAGCATTCAAGCCTGCTGACCTTCCCTGCCAGCGTCTTGCCGATATCGGGGCGGCCAGCTCTCAAATCGAGGATGACAACTGTTTGTAGGCCGACCCGCCTGGGGGCCGTACGCCACTCGTGCAGCAGGCCATGCGACACCAAGGAGAGATGGAGCCGTGTAAACAGATGAAAGGATTAAGGCCAAAATTAATCAAGTTCCCCAATGGCACGAAGCCAGACTGGCCGATTTGCAGCAGATTGACTGTTAGATGGTTTACGAGAGAGAGAGAGAGAGACGGGCGGATTTTCTTGACAAATAAAATAAATGTCCGTGTACAACCTGATATGAAAATGACGAATTTTCCAAAATTTTTTTAGTTTTGCTAATTGCATTTTTTTTTGGTTGCTTTAAGCCGTCTTGACAGTAAATTAAATGGCTGTTGGGAATGAAGAAGAATCAGGGTGGTGGGGCGGAAAGGCTTAAGGACAACAGGCTTACCAAAACCCACCACCCCCCCACCACCCACCCCACTGTCAAATGAATGATAGCATTAATAATAATGAATGGAACGCTCTGTAAAATCAAGTGAGTCATTAAAGATCATCAGTAAAATTAATCTGGAGTATTTTAGTAATCCATAAAATTACTCTGACAAACTCACATAATGGACTCCATTAATGTTTGATTAAAAGGCTGTCTCTTCTAATATACAGTCGAAATAAAAATAATATAAAGAGTGACGTAAAGGCTGCCAAGTAAGCCACATCCTGCGGGCCTTTACATCGTGCCGTGAAATTATCAAAAATAAAGAAAAAAAAAAACAAAAACACACGATAATGAGCTGCCGCCGCCGAGGAGCCTTTTATTTTTTCACACAATTCCTGCAGCTCGCTCTCATTCTCAGATCACGTTTTAGTTCAGGGAGCTCATGCTTTCCCCATGGGGCAGATTTGACGAAATTCAGCTTTTTAGTCCCATGGAGGGCCGGGGGAGCCGGAGGGGAATCACCGTGTCGCAATGAATCAAGCGTCCTTACAGTAGTGGCCAAAGGTTTTGGCTGTGACACAAATGTTGTGTTTTGCAGAATTTGCGGCTTCAGTTTTTGTGGTGGCAGTTCGTACATGTTTTTATATTATTGTGCAGAGTGATCAGATGTATATTCATTCTTTACAAAAAGAAACCCATTTTCCACTTATTTTAGCCCTGGCACAAAATAATCAACTAAAAGTCTCCTCCTGAGGAGTCCACTCCAGAATGGTGTTGCCACCCATGGAGAGCTCGCTCAGTGGCTGTGGGTGAGGCAAAGACATTATGGACAACGGCCTTGTGTCAAGAAGGGCAGCAATGAAGCCACTTCTTTCCAAGGAAAAACATCGAGGACCAACTGAAATTCTGCTGGAAGTACAAGGATCGGGCAACAGAAGTCTGGACCAAAGTTATTTTTTCAGATGAATTCCTCCTTCCAACTGCTTGGGACCGGAGAAGAAGAAGGTGAACACTACCATGTGTCCTGTGTCACTGTGCCAACAGTGAAGCATCCTGGGACAATCCATGTGTGGAGTTGCTTCTCATCTAAGGAAGTGGGGCCCACTCAAAATTCTGCCCGAGAACACGGCCATAAATGAAAAATTGTATCGAAACTTCCTCCCAGAGCAACTTCTCCCAACAATTCAGGTGCGATTTGGTGATGATCTTTGTATTTTCCAGCATGATGGAGCACCCTGTCACAAGGCAAAAGTGATAACGAAGTGGCTCGGAGATCATAACATTGAAGGTTTGGACCCATGGCCAGGAAACTCCTCAGATCTTAATCCCATTGAAAACCTGTGGTCAATTCTCAAAAAGCGGATGGACAAGCAGAAGTCCACAACTTGTGACCAACTCCAAGCACTAAAAAGGCAAGAATGGGTCAGCATCACTCAGGATTTGGCCCAGAAGCTCTTTGCAGCATGCCAGAGAGCGAAATGCAGAAGGTATGAAGAAGAAGGGTCAACACTCTAAATATTGACTCTTTACATAAATTTAATGTTTTGCCAATTAAAGCCTTTGAATCTTACAAAATGTTTAGAATTGTTCTTCAGTATACCACAGAAACATAAAAAAATCATTTGAAAATGCTGAAGCAGCAAATTTTGCAAAACACGACGCTTGTCTCTGTCAAAACTTTTGGCCACTACTGTAGATGTGCCGCTCAGGATTCTCTGCACAGGTGAGCTTGATGAACATTATTTAAGGGATGCATTTTATAAAAAGAAGGATTTCACATTAAAATATAATTCAAAAATCGGGAGTGGTCTCCCCTAGACTTTCTCGTATACTCAGATATGGGGATGGAAATTTAGGAGTAAACCGCAAGACAAGGATTACTATCTATATATATAATTCACTAAGTCCATAGCAAGCAAGACACACGTAAGACAGGGCCACGCCCACCAACTCACAGAGCCCCGCCCACCAACAATTCCCTAAGGAGCCGACCATGGCACGTACGACAGAGACCAGACCATGGCAAGCAAGACTCACACAAGTCCATGGCAAGCAAGACGCACGCAAGACAGAGCCATGCCCACCAACTCACAGAGCCACGCCCACCAACAATTCACTAAGGAGCCAACCATGGCACGTACGACAGAGACCAGACCATGGCAAGCAAGACTCACGTAAGACAGGGCCACACCCACCAACTCACAGAGCCACGCCCACCAACAATTCACCAAGGAGCCGACCATGGCACGTACGACAGAGACCAGACCATGGCAAGCAAGACTCACACAAGTCCATGGCAAGCAAGACGCACACAAGACAAAGCCATGCCCACCAACTCACAGAGCCCCACCCACCAACTCTAAGACCATGGGATACGCACGACAGAGCCCAGCCCGCCAACTCTAACCCTCCTCCCGAGTCCACCCTCGCTCTCGAGGCACGCAGCACCTCACTAAACACTGCCTCAGTCGCTTTTGTCTCTGCTACAGTCCACATGCACCTCTGAGCCACATTGACTTTTCATTGTTCTTTTCGGTTCCAGCTGCTTTTCTATATATAATCCACCAAGTCGCCCGACCAAGGGATATGCATGCAAGACAGAGCCCCGCCCACCAACTCTAACCCTCCTCCCCGAGGCATGCGCACTTCCTGCTCATGTGCCCGCCCCCAACTCCTCACCTGAGTCGCTTTCATCTGTGTAAGCACGCAAGAGAGATACACACACACAGGCACTCGAGATAGACACACACACACGCACACAGGCGTGTGTGCGAGAGGGAGAGAGAGAGAGAGACACACACACACACAAGAGAGAGAGAGAGACACACACACAGGCTCTCGAGGCATGCGCACTGCCTGCTCATGTGCCCGCCCCCAACTCCTCACCTGAGTCGCTTTCATCTATGTAGGCACGTGAGAGAGAGACACACACAAGCGTGCAAGAGAGACACACACACACGCACACAGGCGTGCGAGAGAGAGAGAGACACACACACAGGCGTGCAAGAGAGAGCCACACACACACACACCCACAGCCACACACACAAGAGAGAGCCACACACAAACAGGCGTGCAAGAGAGAGCCACACACACACACACAAGAGAGACACACACAGGAGTGTGAGAGAGACACACACACACACACACACACACGCACACACACACACAGGTGCGCGAGAGAGAGCCACACACACACACACACCCACAGCCACACACACAAGAGAGAGCCACACACACACACACAGGCGTGCAAGAGAGAGCCACACACACACACACAAGAGAGACACACACAGGAGTGTGAGAGAGACACACACACACACACACACACACACACACACACACACACACACAGGTGCGCGAGAGAGAGCCACACACACACGCGAGAGAGACACACACACACACACACACACACACACAGGTGTGCTTGAGAGAGAGAGAGACACACACACACACACAGGTGCGTGCGAGAGAGACACACAGTTAATAAGGCGCAGGGGCACACTTTCAAAACGATATGCCTGTATCTGCCAAAACCAGTTTTGAGTCACGGACAATTGTATGTTGCTCTCTCCAGATTTCCATCTTTTCATTCACTCACAGTCGTATCCTCAAACCCACCCCATTTGGACAACTGTGTCTTTCAGGAAGTGTTCACCCATCAATAAATAATTATGGGGCGTATGCTACTCCGTGGGTTGGCTAGTCTATTATATAAAAAGCAAAGCCCTCACTGACTCCTCACTAATTCTCCCACTTTCCATATAGGTGGGAAGCTGACATTTTGCGTGCTCATTCCTTGCAGTGTACTTACAAAAGTTAGGTATGTTTCATGTCCTATTGCAACACCCAAGGGGGGGAACGGGTGTATCCCTAAACTGTATATATAGATAGGGGAAACCCCTCCTTACTGTTTCTGAGACTTCCAATATACGTAGGAAGCCCAAATTTCCCATGCTCATCCTTTACACTGTATTTACAAACGTTAAGTATCAGTTCGCACCATGCCCCTTAACAAACTTTCGAAAATAATGTCTTCTTTTTGGCAGTTCTCACCATTACGCTGTAAGGAACTTTCGGAACTGACCTCACCTTTTGGTGGTTTCATTCCTTATTTCCGTTAGCAGAGGATTTATTTCACGGCAGAGAAGCACAAGGGCCGCCCCCGGTCCCCCTTCCTTTTTCCGCACACCTAACACGTGGTTGGCTCCCTGCCTATATACATTAATGACATCCCACGCTCATGTGCCTCCTCACTCGCTTCCTTACTTTCCTCAGCTGTTCGTTCTGCTCACTGCTCTCTTCTTTTTCGTCCACCGCTTCAAGCCTCTTATTGTTCGCCTTGCTTCACATCTTCCTGCTGGTGACTCCTGCCTTTTCATTTAGTTTCTTCACACTCTTAATTCTCCGGGCATGCCTCCGCATACTCTACTTTTGAAGGTCGGCGCACCAATTATGTTACTACGAAACTTACAACCACCAAAACTTTGTAACGGCACCAGGCTTCAGATCAAATCTCTGCACACGAACCTTCACTGGAACTGGCTCAGTGGAGACTGGATTTATTCCTCGCATCCAATGTTTCCTTTTCTTTTTCATAACTTCTTTAACACACTACTACTACACTATGTTGCTACTGTTTTTATATTATGTACATTAAAGAACAATCAACAAAAAATCTGCAACCCAAGCTTTTCCTGGTTGATCTCCCATCCAAGTACTGGCCAGGAATAAACGTGCTTAGCTTCAGGTGGATGACCTCTTCTGAAGTGTAGGTGGAAAGGCTGCTGTGCTTCCTCAACACTAATTGACTTCTTATTAAGCAATTGGGTTGGAACAAAAACCTGCAGATGCTGCGGCTCTTCAGGACCACCAACATTGCTCACCACTGTTCAGCATGAAAACTTGAGATTAAATTTTTTTTCTTTTCCATCACTACAACCTATATAGGGTAGGTAACATATAAAAAGTAATTTTTGAATGGGGTGTTCATTTAACAATAATAATGCAAGGGTTTCTTCTTGTTAGTTTATCCACAAAATTTGGGCAGTTGGGAAGTGTATGACGCTGGCCTTTATACTGTCACAGTAAAGGAGTCACACGCCACGTAGTCCTGAGCACCTTGCCTAGCAATAGCCTGACAATGTTACATCGCAAAGTGCAAGCACCCATAACAGAACAAAATGCGGACTCTGAAGGGAGCGCTTCAAAAACAACTTCTTCAAAAACGTTCTAAATCAAAAAAGTAACGATATGATAATTTAATTCCTGAACTTCTAAAACCCAAAGACCGCTATCTCCATTGCTGTTGGAGACTAAAAAAATATAAGCCAAAGTCCAGATCATGAACTTCTCCTCGCCATGCTACCCAGCAACACATCACAAAATGGAAGATCCCTTTGAAAAACATTGCAAAACATTTACATCATCCCTGTCTAGAAATAATTCCAAGTAATCCACACAGTTGTCTTCTCTGTTGTCTCGACTTCCCACGCCAAAGTCATTTCTCGTTCTGTAACTAAAAGCGACTGTTCCTCTGTTCAGGGAGCAGGCTGTCTTTGGATTCTGCTTTCTGAGACACATTTGTGTGTTGGCAGATCCTTTCATAAAGCGTTCAGCAGCAGAAGTGAGTGCAGGAAGTGGGGGGGGGGGGGGGGGGATGTACTTGGCGTTCCACTACACAAAAATCTGTCAGCGTTGCCCTAAATTCACATTTTTCCTTACCTTTAGTCAAATTTTCTGCTGCTTTCTGCTCAGCCCTGCCATCACTCATGGCTCCTTGCCGACATTTGGAGAAGCACCTCCTCCTCCTCCTCCTCCTCTCGCTTTTCAGGAGAACTTGGGGCTCGTGTGTGTAGGTCAGGGCCAAGCGATTTCACTTCCCGAGCATTCAGTTAACTTAATTGCCCTCGTTATTGGATTAATTAGGCCAAAATCAATACCTTCTGCCCGTCTCTACATATTTTAGTGCTGCTTTGAGTACAAGTGTCATTTTTACATTATGATCTGGAAAAGTTCGAAAAAGATACGTAATCTGTCTTAACTGACTAAATAATTTGATAAGTGTTGTAAATTATACTGCCCATGAAAACTGAAAGGAGTGGAAGAGGGGCAAACCATTTTAACAAAAGTCTGAAAGACTGGTGTGCATAGACTGTGGTGGAGTGGAGATTTTAGTATGAAAACATTGTGCTAAAGCTTGGTGTGTGGTTATTAATGTGGACATTTGGACGATTGCATAGATACGTGCAAACGCGATCACTTCATTCGGTTTCCTCATTGGCATTCTGCAACCACGAGAGCTGAATAGAAACAAGAGTGAGGGAGTGGGAGAGGTCAACCGAAAGATGGAGGTGACAACAATGGAGAGAAGTAAAAAGAGAATGTTAGGATCATGAGGCAGAGAGGATGCATTACGGTTGGGGAAGAAGCCTTGTGTGTGTGGTTGGTAGTGTCGCTGCTGCTGAACATCACATAGGAGCAGAAGCAAATGAACGCTTTGGATGCCGGGGGATGGTGGTGGGACTATGGAGCAGGTCTCACAGGTACCAAGGGATAGCAGTGGGGACACCCACCAATCATTGAAGGTTGACAGTGCTTCTTGATGGGCATTTCCTTCCACTGAGCAGATCCTAGAGGTGAGAAGATGCAATGGAGCCCGAGAATACAGTGTTCTGTTTTTAGTTGTTCAGTAAACAAGCCTGATATTGGGATGATTCTGGGGCCGAAGGACCTCAACTCCCAGCATTCAGCAGGAGTACACAGGGTCCGATGGGAGATCAACTTCAAACTTCAACAGGAATTGAAATGGTCCAAGTGAAGCTGCAGCTGCCTCTCACAGATAGCATTTCCGCTATAGACGTTGGTAAAAGTGGCTCTTCCGCATAATGCAGGCATTTTTGTTGTTTACTGACTGCGTAGCCATGCATAATGCAGCTCATTTGCCTGAAATTTGCATATTCTAGCTGAGAACATTCTCTGGATCAAATTTATTGTGCATTCCGTCGTACCAGAGCAAGATTTCAGTGTTCAATCAACACGACTCCCCTGATGGGATATGGGATATTTCACACACTGACTACGAGGCTATTATTAAACATGTGCCAAGGCAGAAATAACAATTTGCAGTAAATTAAAACAGTGGAGTCACAAAGCAATCCGTTATTATTATGTTAGCGCCACACCAATTGCAACAAATTGGCCAAGCTGCGAAGAAAAGTTTATATGAATTGTTTCTGATTTTAGAGGAGAGGAAGCTGGGTTTTTTTTGGGTGGGAGGTCCAACATTTGCTATTGTGAGGAGGTCATGGGTCCTACAATTTTGATGATATGCCAGTATGTACAGTGTGAAGATACAAAACACAATAGACTCTCGTAAAGGTTTACGACACCATCCCATATACTGTAGGTTTTTGAGCAATCGTATAGCACTGATACCATAACAGACTTTCATGAGACAATGATGAGTGAAACAGGGGGAATTTTATGGCAGACAGACAGGAAATGACATATGTAATGGAAATGAGGAACCGGCGATGATGACAGACGGGGAGTCCGGAAGTAAGATCATCTGTAGTGGACCGGAAGTGAGGTCATCAGATGGAGTCAGATCTTGAGAACCTGGAAGAGAACTGCGTCTTGTGCTTGCGTCTGTTTTAATCCGCGTTCCAAAAGATGAGTGCTCTATTCATCTTCATTTTTCCTGGAGAATAAGAGAGAGAGGCATAAGCATTCTGTGTATTTTCACTCTGAGTCGGGCCCGTTGGCTGACCCCTATTCGCGACTTTGTGACAACAGATATAATGTTTAACGCACATGACAGTAAGTACCGTTGAGTTAAGACAAGCCATTGATCCATCTACCCAAATTACGGTGAAGCCAAAGCTTATCCCAGCAAGCATTGGGCACAAGGCAGGACCGGGTGCCATCCGGCCACAGGGTGAACACACTCACACACACATACGTGGGGCCAAAGACTGAAGAACAGGCGTAGACTACTAAGCACTGTTGTAAGTCGCTCTGGATAAGAGCATCTGCTAAATGTTGTAAATGTAAATGTAAACAGTAGAGTGCGTAACACTTCAATAAATTATCCATAAAGCAGTATGTTATATGGAAGTAAAAAATGATTCAAATAAATGTGATGAAACCAAAAATAAAAGCAGAGTCAGAACTGGCTTCATTTTCTCTCTCCCTGTGCCCCAGTGCACATAGATAGATAGATAGATAGATAGATAGATAGATAGATAGATAGATAGATAGATAGATAGATAGATAGATAGATAGATAGATAGATAGATAGATAGATAGATAGATAGATAGATAGATAGATAGATAGATAGATAGATAGATAGATAGATAGATAGATAGATAGATAGATAGAGCGTGACAGATTAGGACGCTGTCGTCCCCTTGAACCCTCAGACCAGACTTCAGACACCAGATAAAAGTCCAAAATGTTATTTATTATAATAATAAATGTGCACAAAGCACCCTCCACTCCACAATACTCCAATAAACAATAATCAAATAATCAATCCTCCACTCCCAGACACTTAGCCACCCTGCCTCCCAACTCAGCTCGTCCGTCTGGGATTTCCCAGAGTCCTTCATAGTCCGTGACCCGGAAGTGTTTCTGTCCCTCAGTCCATGTGACTTTCTATCACTTCTGGGTCAGGTAAAAACTTATTCTTTTCTTCATCAGCCTGGAAGCACTTTATTTCTTCCAACCATGTGACTGGGATTTACTTCCGGGCTGTATGGAAAATAAACGTCTGTGTCTCCCTGCAGCGTCCCCTGGTGACCCTGTCATTATCCAGCAGGGCTGTGTATTAAAACTCCATAGTCTATGATGCCCTGCTGGAAATCGGGGCATCTCCACATTGCAAGGAGGGCTCCATCTTGCGGCTTGGGGGTATTGGCCAGGATGAATGGCCAGCCATATACCACGATAGATAGATAGATAGATAGATAGATAGATAGATAGATAGATAGATAGATAGATAGATAGATAGATAGATAGATAGATAGATAGATAGATAGATAGATAGATAGATAGATAGATAGATAGATAGATATAGTGTGACAGATTAGGACGCTGTAGATTGTCTATCTGCGTCTATTCATAGCAAAGCCAACAGCAGAGTGCGTAACTCTTCAATAAATTATCCTTAAAGCAGTATGCTATATGGAAGTTAAAAATGATTCAACTAAATGTTCTGAAACCAAGAATAAAAGCAGAGTCAGAACCAGCTCCATTTTCTGTCTTCTTGAGCCCTAGTGTATCTTTTTCTCTCTCCTTCTGGTCTTACAACAGGGCCGAGGTGCCAGCTAACATCATCCACCCTCTCTGGTTCTCGTCCCAGCCACCAGTGTTAACATCCAGTGGGTTGCTTGGACCCCTGCCGCCCACCAATGCTTCAGTGTCTGCAGAACAACCCAGGGAGCACTCAGCCGCTCCTTGTCCTTATGCTCAACAGAAGTGACTTGCCCCTGGAGGGCCGTTTCTCTCACTCCCGACAGGGCATCCCACCTGATTACCAGCTCGATTACCTGATTCTGACACTCTTTTTCCTCTATCACTCTCGATGTCATACCCTCTTTATGTTTGTGAGTGTAAGTGCTTTCCAGAATGCCACTATGGAGCATCAGTGAGAGATGACTGGACTGATCACGCTCCCACTTGAATGAACAATCCGCCAGCTCCCCCCAGTGAACACTCCAGGGCCATACAGCCACACTTCTTTTAAAAAAAATCCTTGCACTGCCACAGACCCCCTGACCCGCTGCACCACATCGTGATTAATTAGAAGTGATTAAATAAAACTTTACATTGTCAGTTTAGTCACCAGCCCACCTTGGCACTCGCTAACTAGCTATAGAGGGCACACTGCTGAGGTAAAGCCAGAGTTCAATAAGCTAAACAGTACTGGGACAATGGCATGGCTGTATGTGGAATAAAAAGCAGTTAAGAATAAAGCGGACCAGAAACAGACTCCAGTATTCATAAATACAAGGGTATGGGGGTCTTAAGACAATATTGAGATCATTAGTGCTCCGGAGTATCAGGGGATATGCAAGAAACAGGAAGGACTGGTGCTCAGATCTCAATGCTGGCTCAATATGCCACACTCTAAAAAAACAAAACAATCACATCAGTTGGCAGTTCTCCGAAAATAAGAATAATGCTTTCTTTTGGGTTGCAATAAATGGTGAGTGGTGCTCCATCATACACATAAAGAGTGAGATTTTGTAAGCTATTTGAAAAAGGAAGAGAATCAATCCCATTAGTGGGAAAACAAACCCACCACTGCCAAGTAGCACCATTCAAGCTTCTTCTTAGAGCCTTAAATGACGGGATTGGGTTCAGAGAGTCGCATTCCATTAAGAGCGGCTTTAGTGTCATACAGTAGATTACCTGCCTTCTAAGTAGCTTTCCTGTCTAAGAACTACAGATTCCTCTCACTGTTTTAAATCAAACAATTAGCATTGTGATCACCTTAGTCATTTATTTCAAACCATTGAGGAAAGGAAACTCGTCGCTTTTAAAGAGTATACAAAAGTCTGCTTTAAGGACCACCGCCCCACCCACCCCCCTCGGCTCATTACTCATGCATTCTTTGCAAATGAAATAAAATCCTTCTAGAAGTTCCACGAAAATATGTTAAAACCTTCCATTACCGGGCTGCAATTGCACAATGCGAAACAATTCAGAGACGGGCGCTTGCAGCGCAGCTCAAATTTAAGTCATATTTAAAGAGTTCTGGATGATTGACTAAAGTGAATTGCTCCATTTACAGCTGCAGGGTTTCGTGTTGTACGACCGCGAGGTGATTTTGTCTCCCCTGGCATGATAAAAATAGCAGTGCTAATATTACCGTGCTGTTTATGTGATAACAATATATAATTACCATATCATTATTTGAGAGTCACACAACAATAACTGGCTAATGCTGGCCGCATAATGGGACAATTTAAGTAAAGAGAAATAAACAAATAAAAGGTGCAAAATCCCTCTGCAGCAATGGGCTTCTTACAGCTGTGTGCTCGCATTCTTTACAGACAGCACCAGAATCTACGCTGGAAATCAACCTGGTCCCTGATATGTGTTTGGAATTTAGATAGATAGATAGATAGATAGATAGATAGATAGATAGATAGATAGATAGATAGATAGATAGATAGATAGATAGATAGATAGATAGATAGAAAGGCACTATATGAAAGATAGATAGATAGATAGATAGATAGATAGATAGATAGATAGATAGATAGATAGATAGATAGATAGATAGATAGATAGATAGATAGATAGAAAGGCACTATATAATAGATAGATAGATAGAAATGAAAGGCAGCTTATGATAGATAGATAGATAGATAGATAGATAGATAGATAGATAGATAGATAGATAGATAGATAGATAGATAGATAGATAGATAGATAGATAGATAGATAGAAAGGCACTATATTATAGATAGATAGATAGATAGATAGATAGATAGATAGATAGATAGATAGATAGATAGATAGATAGATAGATAGATAGATAGATAGATAGATAGATAGATAGATAGATAGAAATGAAAGGCAGCTTATGATAGATAGATAGATAGATAGATAGATAGATAGATAGATAGATAGATAGATAGATAGATAGATAGATAGATAGATAGATAGGCACTATATAATAGATAGATAGATAGATAGATAGATAGATAGATAGATAGATAGATAGATAGATAGATAGATAGATAGATAGATAGATAGATAGATAGATAGATAGATAGATAGATAGATAGATAGATAGATAGATAGATAGATGCATATTGATGTTGGTATAAAGGAGGCCCCCATAGCATTTCTTGACACGCTTTTGCTTAACAATTTCCTTAGTGTCGGTGTGTCAGGTAGAGGATGTCCAACATTGTTCATAACAGCACTCAGTTTTCTCTTCATTCTCTTCTCTTCTGCTACCTTCATTATGTCCACTTTGAGTGTGTCCCATAACTAGGCCTGGCTACTTAATCAGCTTGTTGATTCGGTGGGCTTCTCTTGAAGTGATGTTATCAGCCCAGCACGCAATGGCATGGAAAATCACAGCGGCCATCACAGAATGAATGTGAAGAATGCCACTACCCATAGTAAAGGAGCACACTCTCCTACTGTGAGTACTGCTCTGTCCTAACATTTATAGATCCATAGATCCATGAGATCAACACTGCTGTGTCACTCCTTAAATGCTAACTTAAAGTTTGGGTGCTAGAACAGAGGTGGAATTACCCCACCTAATACTATGAGATTCAATAGCCATTTTGGCAAGCTCAGAGAGGCTGTATCTGCTTGTTGTACTCCTCTTTAAATGCATTGTGTGTTCTTCTTGTGTTCATTGTTCCCTAGAGTTGTTTTGTATAGTTTGCTTCATTATTTTCTTCTTTGGTGATATTTCATGGTGCAGAGAGCTGCCAAGAGGGCTCCTCATTATATATACTGTATACACATAGTACATGCACACAGAGGAGGCACGGTGGGTCAGAAGTTATTATTACTGCATCACTGCACCAGATCCTGGGTTTAAATCCTTGTTGTTCTCTGCATGGATTTTCACCAGGTGGTGGTGTTTTTTTTTTCAGAATTTAAATGTCTGGATAGTTTGGTTTGACTGGAGATTCTAAATTGGCTCAGGATTTTGCAGGTGTGACAGAACACCTGAGTGTATCCTTTGGTAGACGGCTTTCATAATCCAGAAATGGTTCCTGCTTTACACCCACTGCTGCCAGCATTGGCTATGATTCGGTTAGCATGTATAACAAAGGAGTGGATGGATGGATGGATAAACAGGTGGAAAAATGGGTGGATGAGTGGATGGATGAAAGAATGGGTGGATGGATGTAGAGATGGACAAATTGGTAGATTATGGATGGATAGGTGGAAAGATGGGTGGATGAGTTGATGGATGGATGGATGGATGGATGGATGGACAGGTGGAAAGATGGGTGGATGAGTGGATGGAAGAATGGATTGATGGATGGATAGACAGGTGGAAAGATGGGTGGATGAGTGGATGGATGGATAGATGGATGGAAAGGTGGAAATACGGCTGGATGGATAGATAAATGGATGAACAGGTGGACAAATTTATGGATGTATAAATGAACAGATGGATAGATGGATAAATAGATGGATGGATGGGAGGGTAGGTGGATAGATGGGTAGATGGATGGAAAGATGGATGGATGTATGGATAGATGTATATATATATGGATGGACAGGTGGAAAGATGGGTGGATAAGTGGATTGAAGGATAAATTGATGGATGGATGGATGGATGGATGGATGGATGGATGGATGGATGGATGGATGGATGGATGTAGAGATGGACAAATGGATGGATGGACAGGTGGAAAGAAAGGTGGATGAGTGGATGGATGGATAAATAGATGGATGGATGGATGGATGGATGGATGAACAGGTGGACAAATGGATGGATGTATCAATGAACAGATGGACAGATGGATAAATGGATGGATAGACAGGTGGAAAGATGGGTGGATGAGTTGATGGATGGATGGATGGATGGATGGATGGGCAGATGAGTGGATGGATGGATGGAAAGGTGGAAAGACAGATGGTTGAATAGATAAATGGATGGATGGATGAACAGGTGGACAAATGGATAGATGTATAAATGAACAGGTGGACAGACAGATAAATGGATGGATAGATGGATTGACAGGAGAAAAGATGGATGGATGGGTGGGTAGATGGATGGATGGATGGGTAGATGGATGAAAAGATGGATGTAAGGATGAATGGATGGACAGATATATAGATGGATGGATGGATGGATGGATGATGTGCGGGTAAGTGAGTGTTCCCATCAGGGTGCTCACCCATACCCTAGAGCTGATCATGTAATCCCACAACCCTACACTGTAATAAGCAAATGAAAAACCTCAATTAATGAATACACATACATAACATAACAATTAAGTAGGTAAGTGCTGCAAAATGAGAACAAATTAATTAATTAGTAGTTCTGACAGAGATGGGAGTAGATGCATACCTGGTGGCATGGATCGTGGACTATCTTAAAGACAGACCTCAGTATGTGTGTCTCGGGAACTGCAGGTCTGACATTGTGGTCAGCAACACAGGAGCGCCGCAGGGGACTGTACTTTCTCCGGTCCTGTTCAGCCTATATACATCGGACTATCAATACAACTCAGAGTCCAGCCACATGCAAAAGTTCGCTGATGACACTGCTATCATGGGCTGCATCGGTAATGGGCAGGAGGAGGAGTATAGGAACCTCATCAAGGACTTTGTTAAATGGTGCAACTCAAACCACCTACAACTGAACACCAGGCAAAACCAAGGGGCTGGTGGTGGATTTTAGGAGGACCAGGCCCCTCATGGACCCCGTGATCATCAGAGGTGACTGTGTGCAGATGGTGCAGACCTATAAATACCTGGGAGTGCAGCTGGATGAGAAATTGGCCTGGACTGCCAATACTGATGCTCTGTGCAAGAGAGGACAGAGACAACTATACTTCCTTAAAAAGGTGGCGTCCTTCAACATCTGAAATAAGATGCTGCAGATGTTCTATCAGACGGTTGTGGTGAGCGCCCTCTTCTATGCGGTGGTGTGCTGGGGAGGCAACATAAAGAAGAGGGACACCTCACGCCTGGACAAACTGGTGAGAAAGGCAGGCTCTATTGTAGGCACAGAGCTGGACAATTTGACATCTGTGGCAGAGCGACGGGCGCTGAGCAGATTCCTGTCAATCATTGAGAATCCACTGCATCCACTAAACAGGATCATCTCAGACAGAGGAGCAGCTTCAGCGACAGACTGCTGTCACCGTCCCGCTCCACTGATAGACTGAGGAGATCGTTTCTCCCCCACACTATGCGATTCTTCAATTCTACCCAGGTTTGGGGGGGTTTGGATGGGGGATAAATGTTAACATTATACAAATTTACTGTGTTATACCTGCCTTGCATGCACCATCTTGCACTTTTTAACTTGCACTATGTTTTTATCACTCTAATTAATATTTATTTTATCAGTATGCTGCTGCTGGAGTATGTGAATTTCTCATTGGGGATTAATAAAGCATCTATCTATCTATCTATCTATCTATCTATCTATCTATCTATCTATCTATCTATCTATCTATCTATCTATCTATCTATCTATCTATCTATCTATCTATCTATCTATCTATCTATTATATAGTGCCTTTCATATCTATCTATCTATCTATCTATCTATCTATCTATCTATCTATCTATCTATCTATCTATCTATCTATCTATCTATCTATCTATCTATCTATTATATAGTGCCTTTCATATCTATCTATCTATCTATCTATCTATCTATCTATCTATCTATCTATCTATCTATCTATCTATCTATCTATCTATCTATCTATCTATCTATCTATCTATTATGTAGTGCCTTTCATATCTATCTATCTATCTATCTATCTATCTATCTATCTATCTATCTATCTATCTATCTATCTATCTATCTATCTATCTATCTATCTATCTATCTATCTATCTAAAAGATTCAGAGAGTCTGGAGAAATCTCTGCACATAAGCGGCAAGGCCGAATACCAACACTGGATGCCCGTGACTTTCGATCCCTCAGGCGGCACTGCATTAAAAACCGACATCATTCTGTAAAGGATATTACCACATGGGCTCAGGAATACTTCAGAAAACCATTGCCAGTTAACACAGTTCATCACTACATCTACAAGTGCAAGTTAAAACTCTACCATGCAAAGCGAAAGCCATATATCAACAACACCCAGAAACGCCACCGGCTTCTCTGGGCCCGAGCTCCTCTGAGATGGACTGACGCAAAGTGGAAAAGTGTGCTGTGATGTGACGAGTCCACATTTCAAATTGTTTTTGGAAATCATGGACGTCGTGTCCTCAGGGCCAAAGAGGAAAAGGACCATCTGGATTGTTATCAGTGCAAAGTTCAAAAGCCAGCATCTATGATGGTATGGGGGTGTGTTAGTGCCCATGGCATTGGTAACTTGCACATCTGTGAAGGCACCATTAATGCTGAAAGGTACATACAGGTTTTGGAGCAACATATGCTGTCATCCAAGTGACGTTTTTTTTCAGGGACGTCCCTGCTTATTTCAGCAGGACAATGCGAAGCCACATTCTGTATGTGTTACAACAGCGTGGCTTCGTAGTAAAAGAGTGCGGGTACTAGACTGGCCTGCCTGCAGTCCACACCTGTCTCCCATTGAAAATGTGTGGCGCATTATGAAGCGCAAAATACGACAACGGAGACCCCGGACTGTTGAGCAACTGAAGTTGTACATCAAGCAAGAATGGGAAAGAATTCCACCTACACAGCTTCAACAATTAGTGTCCTCAGTCCCCAAACGCTTATTGAGTGTTGTTAAAAGGAAAGGTGATATAACACAGTGGTAAACATGCCCCTGTCCCAGGTTTTTTGGAACGTGTTGCAGGCATCAAATTCAAAATGAGTGAAGATTTGCAAAACAACAATAAAGTTTATCAGTTTGGGCATTCGATATCTTGTCTTTGTAGTGTATTCAATTGAATATAGGTTGAAAAGGATTTGCAAATCATTGTATTCTGTTTTTATTTACGTTTTACACAACATCCCAACTTCATTGGAATTGGGGTTGTAAAATACTCCCTGCTTTGTATATAAGTGGTTGTGCTCTATGGCACTGAATCATAAATGCCACAAAAGGTGCCCGGTGGCACAGCCGAACAGTCTAATTGCTCGTTTAAGCAGGGAATCATTGAGTAATGTCTGAAACAGCCTGTGGTATCTCGGTGTGTTCCTCTCGTGCTCCATGAGAGACAATTCCAGAGACACGTAGCATTCTACAGACAGCATTGTCCTGTTAGAAAATGTCAAGCCTAACAGGAAAGTGACATGATAAATGACAGGGTCCCCTTGATGTGTCATTGAGCACTCACTGCCCCTAAAAATCAGTAGTTGCAATCATAAGTGACTGTTATACCGCCATTGATGGAGATGGCAGGATTTGAAATGGAAAGGGACCGGAAGATGAGCAGTAGTGAAAATTAAACAAGAAAGGACTGAAACTTGAAAGTCAAAACGCACTGTCATCAAGGCCAAAAAATATAATAAATTGAAGTCAAAAGACAAAGATACAGTCCTTATACCAGGAAACTCTAACCAATAAAAATGTAATATCAGATAGCAGGAAGAGAACTGCGTCCCCTTTAAATTGTCACAGTACAGTGAGTGACAAGTCATGACACCCTGAAGCCACGCCCCCAAACAACGGGTCACCACATCACGGCATCAAAGCCACAAAATGATAGCATTCATGCTAAAAAAATTGCAAAAGATATATAACTACTGTCAATGCAATTTTAAACATAAAACTAACCTCACTATTAGGTTTCAAAACCCAGAATGATAAAGAAATTGAAAACAAAGTAAAGATAAAAAAACATAGCAGTCAAATCCACATTATAAGAAATGACTGTAGATGGCACCACTGAGCCACTCAATAGTCTCACTGAAGAGCAGGGGTCCCCAACTCCGGTCCTGGAGGGCTGCAGTGGCTGCAGGTTTTCATTCTAACCCTTTTCTTAATTAGTGACCCGTTTTTGCTGCTAATTAACTTCTTTTGAATTCATTTTATTTGACTTGCAGTTGAAGACCCCCGTGACCCTGTGTTCGGATTCAGCGGGTTGGATACTGGATGGATGGATGCACTTGAAGACTCAGACCCCTTAATTGTTTCTTTTTCCTTAATTAGCAATCAAACAATAATGAGATACAAAATGAGCCAAAACATGACCAGCAAAACATGACCACCATTGTTGATCATACAATATCTGAAAATAAAGAAAGGTGAAGGTCTCAGGAATGCTGATCTGCTCAGGTCCACAAAACATTTGACCAGTGCTCTTAGAAAAGAGAAAATCCACAATTTTGGAATTCCATATTATATTGCAGTGTTTCTCAACCTTTAAGTATTTGCGACCCGAGTTTTCATAACAGTTTTAATTGCGCCTCCCCTAACATTTTTTGAAACCTTAATAAAATTTATTCCTATATTTTTTGCTGCCGATACACCGCTACAAGTTTAAAATTTCCCTACGAATAGGGAAATTACGCCACATATGGCAACATCGGCGCCCCCTTTTTTGTTACCCACAGTTTGAGAACCGCTGTCATATCCCATGTCCAAATGATCGCCATCCCCTGAAGACACGTCGGCAGGGTACTCCATAGGCCATTCACTTTCACCTGACCGGATCATTGTCTTTTCTGTGAACATTTTCTCCATTGTTGGCTCATCAAGATTCATCAGGATTTATTTCCTAGTTACTAACTCTCCAGTTTTGGTAAGCCTGTGCCCTCTTCAACCTCAGCTTTCAGTTTTTGGATGACACGAGCAGAACCTGACATGTGTCATCTGCCGTTTTGGCCCATTCGCCTCAAGGTTTGTCGGGTTGTGCAGTCTGAAATGTCTTTCCGCTCACTACAGTTGTACTGAGTGGTTATCTGAGTTACTGTAGCTGGCCATTCTCCTCTGACCTCATTCATCACCAAGGCTTTTCCGTCCACAGAGCTGCCACTCACTGGATGCTTTTTTACTTTCTCTTATATGAAGTACAAGGAAATTACTGGAATTGTCCAAAAATTCGTTTTCGAGATTTTGATGAATCTCAACGTTTTATACCTCCCTGAGTCTGATTTACTTTCTCATAGGGAAAGTATTGGAATCATCCAAAAATTTGATTTCGAGATTTTGATAAATCTCGATGTTTTAGACTACCCTGAGTCTGATTTACTTTCTAGTAGGGAAAGTATTGGAATCATCCAAAAAATTTGATTTCGAGATTTTGATGAATCTCAACATTTTAGACCTCCCTGAGTCCGATCTACTTTCTCGTAGGGAAAGTACTGGATTCATCCAAAAATTTGATTTCGAGATTTTGATGAATCTCGATGTTTTAGAATACCCTGAGTCCGATTTACTTTCTAGTAGGGAAAGTATTGGAATCATCCAAAAAATTCTATTTCGAGATTTTGATGAATCTCGATGTTTTATACCTCCCTGAGTCCGATTTACTTTCTTGTAGGGAAAGTATTGGAATCGTCCAAAAATTCGATTTTGAGATTTTGATGAATCTCGATGTTTTAGAATACCCTGAGTCCGATTTACTTTCTAGTAGGGAAAGTATTGGAATCATCCAAAAAATTCTATTTCGAGATTTTGATGAATCTCAACATTTTAGACCTCCCTGAGTCCGATCTACTTTCTTGTAGGGAAAGTACTGGATTCATCCAAAAATTGGATTTTGAGATTTTGATGAATCTCGATATTTTAGACCTCCCTGAGCCCAATTTACTTTCTAGTAGGGAAAGTATTGCAATCATCCAAAAATCTGATTTCGAGATTTAATGAATCTCAATGTTTTAGACCTCCCTGAGTCTGATTTACTTTCTCATAGGGAAAGTATTAGAATCATCCAAAAATTCGATTTCGAGATTTTGATGAACCTTGATGTTTTAGACCTACCTGAATCCAAAAATACCATTTTTGGAATTGTGTCTGTGTGTGTGTGTATGTGTGTAAACACAATAACTTGAGTGCGCTTTCATTTTGGTCAACCAAATTTTGCATACAAGTATTAGGTACAAAACGTATATATCAATCAACTTTTGAGCTATTTCCACTAACTGGAAGTGGTACTTTTTTATTCATGCAGCTGCAGAGTCCTATTTATTCAACTTTACTTTTACAATAATTGTTCAATATATTATTAATTTAATTTGATTTGTTGTTGATGGTTCTTTAATGTACATAATATGAAAATATAATCATTGTCTTGCAGTTTACTCCTCAGATATACATCCCCATATCTGAGTAAACGAGAAGGTCAAGGGGAGACCACTCCCGATTTTTTTTGTTTGTTTGTTTTTCAAACCATTGTAAACAAACTCTAGAAACGGTTGTGCGTGAAAATCCCCGGAGATCAGCAGTTACAGAAATACGCAAACCAGCCCGTCTGGAATCAACATGGCTAAAATCACTTAGTGCACATTTTTTCCCCTTCTGTTGTGTGACGTGACACTTTAACTGAAGTTCCAGACTTGTCTCTGCACGATTACAGTACATGCATTGCACTGCTGCCACGTGATTAGCTGATTAGATAATTGCATGGATAAGCAGGTGTACAGATGTTTCTCATAATTTCTCAGTGAGTGTATAGGTGGTGCTAAAGTGGTGAGATCAGAGTGGCCCTGCCCCTTGTGAGGCTCCACCCCAAAAACACATGTAACACAGGAGAACACATGATGCATAGGGAGTCATGGCTGTCAATTCATTTGTCCATCTCTGTCACCCCCCAATCCTGTTTGTATACCGGTGAGAGAGCAGCCCAATTCAGGAAAGGCAGACCTGGGGGATTAATAAGCAGAGGAACTAAAAAGGAAGGAAGAAGCCTGTGCAAAGAAGTTGTTGGTATCAGTGGTAATGAGGATGTATCCACTTAGCAATCTGCGTGTGGGACGATGAGGGTTGGCAGGATTTTGCACAGCTTTGGATGTCCCCTGGGTGATTGAGTCAGCCTTAGTCAGGACCTGACGTCTGACCTTGTTGTCATAGGTTGCCCTACCGACAGCATTGCTCAGGGGATTATCAATCATGCAAACCTTTCCACCATGTTAAGGTGCTGACTCGGTGGAGGGACATGGAGAGTAAGCAATAAAGAAACAGAAGAATAGTAACAAAAAATATGTAGACACCTGACCCCGGGACGGGATAAGGGTGCTAGCTCCTCGTCCAGTCATGGCTGGCATCCGGCCCTGCTTCACACTCAGGCCTGTCCAACCCGGCCCTTAGAGTCAATCCTTACCCCCGAAGTTACGGATTTGACTTGCCAACCTCCCTTACCTATATTGTTCTCCCATGCCAGAGGCTGCTCACCTTGGAGAACTGCTATGTATATGGGTACGGCCCAGCGCGAGACTTACAGTGCATCCGGAAAGTATTCACAGCACATCACTTTTTCCACATTTTGTTATGTTACATCCTTATTCCAAAATGGATTAAATTCATTTTTTTCCTCAGAATTCTACACACAACACCCCATAATGACAACATGAAAAAAGTTTACTTGAGGTTTTTGCAAATTTATTAAAAATAAAAATACTGAGAAATCCCATGTACATAAGTATTCACAGCCTTTGCTCAATACTTTGTCGATGCACCTTTGGCAGCAATTACAGCCTCAAGTCTTTTTGAATGTGATGCCACAAGCTTGGCACACCTATCCTGGGCCAGTTTCGCCCATTCCTCTTTGCAGCACCTCTCAAGCTCCATCAGGTTGGATGGGAAGCGTCGGTGCACAGCCATTTTAAGATCTCTCCAGAGATGTTCAATCAGATTCAAGTCTGGGCTCTGGCTGGGCCACTCAAGGACATTCACAGAGTTGTCCTGAAGCCACTTCTTTGATATCTTGGCTGTGTGCTTAGGGTCGTTGTCCTGCTGAAAGATGAACCGTCGCCCCAGTCTGAGGTTAAGAGCGCTCTGGAGCAGGTTTTCATCCAGGATGTCTCTATACATTGCTGCAGTCATCTTTCCCTTTATCCTGACTAGTCTTCCAGTCCCTGCCGCTGAAAAACATCCCCACAGCATGATGCTGCCACCACCATGCTTCACTGTAGGGATGGTATTGGCCTGGTGATGAGCGCTGCCTGGTTTCCTCCAAACGTGACGCCTGGCATTCACACCAAACAGTTCAATCTTTGTCTCATCAGACCAGAGAATTTTCTTTCTCATGGTCTGAGAGTCCTTCAGGTGCCTTTTGGCAAACTCCAGGTGGGCTGCCATGTGCCTTGTACTAAGGAGTGGCTTCCGTCTGGCCACTCTACCATACAGGCCTGATTGGTGGATTGCTGCAGAGATGGTTGTCCTTCTGGAAGGTTCTCCTCTCTTCACAGAGGACCTCTGGAGTTCTGACAGAGTGACCATCGGGTTCTTGGTCACCTCCCTAACTAAGGCCCTTCTCACCCGATCGCTCAGTTTAGATGGCCGGCCAGCTCTAGGAAGAGTCCTGGTGGTTTCGAACTTCTTCCACTTACGGTTGATGGAGGCCACTGTGCTCATTGGGACCTTCAAAGCAACAGAAATTTTTCTGTAACCTTCCCCAGATTTGTACCTCGAGACAATCCTGTCTCGGAGGTCTACAGACAATTCCTTTGACTTCATGCTTGGTTTGTGCTCTGACATGAACTGTCAACTGTGGGACCTCATATAGACAGGTGTGTGCCTTTCCAAATCATGTCCAGTCAACTGAATTTACCACAGGTGGACTCCAATGAAGCTGCAGAAACATCTCAAGGATGATCAGGGGAAACAGGATGCTCCTGAGCTCAATTTTGAGCTTCATGGCAAAGGCTGTGAATACTTATTTACATGTGCTCACTCGATTTTTTTATTTTTAATAAATTTGCAAAAACCTCAAGTAAACTTTTTTTCACGTTGTCATTATGGGGTGTTGTGTGTAGAATTCAGAGGAAAAAAATGAATTTAATCCATTTTGGAATAAGGCTGTAACATAACAAAATGTGGAAAAAGTGATGCACTGTGAATACTTTCCGGATGCACTGTACACCCTCTTTCAAGGGGGACCGACGAGAGCTCTCCAGTCACTGCCAGAAGCAACAACAACAACAACAGCATTTATTTATATAGCACATTTTCATACAAATGATGTAGCTCAAAGTGCTTTACATGATGAGGAAAAAAGACAAAGTAAGAATTAAAATAAGACAACACTAATTAACATACTGTAGAATAAGAGTAAGGTCCTATGGCCAGGGAGGACAGAAAAAACAAACAAAAAAAAAAAACTCCAGAAGGCTGGAGAAAAAAATAAAATCTGCAGGGGTACCAGACCATGAGACCACCCAGCCCCCTAACATAAATGATCAGTCCTCTTTGTATTTAGGGTTCTCATGGAAGGACTTGATGATGATGGTCATGTAGACTTCTGGCTTTTAATCCATCAATGTAGGAACATCACGGTGCTTTGATTAGGTGATGGTGGCGCAGGGTGCCACCACAGAAAACTGGGAAAAGAAACAGAAGAGAGAGTAGGAGTTAGTACGGATTTTAGGGCCAGCATGAATAGTTATGCTAATTAATTGAATATACAGACCATCAGGATTAAACTAAAATGAAGTTTTGAGAAAGCCATGTTAAAGTAATGAGTTTTTAGCAGTTTTTTTTTAAGTGCTCCACTGTATTAGCCTGGCAAATTCCTATAAGTAGCGTGACGCGGCCTTTTTCTCGGGGCAAACTCATTCCAGGGCAGCCCTGCCATTTAACGAGAACAGAGAAGCCTCCCCGGGACTCCCACCGACTTCTTTGGGATCGCTTTCATCACCGCACTGGATGCCCTACAGGGATGGGGCTTCCTTCTCTGCCATTCCAGATTTGGGAATCTGAACACGACTTTTGACACATTGCACCCTTCCCTGCCTGCCTCCCTGCAACCCTGATTTGCGTAAATGGACGAGTTATTAATTGAGCACCAATAGCAGAACTTTGGCCTTAATATTCCTCTTTGTGCTAACGTATGGGGACCTCTGAAGTGAAGTCCTGTTCCATTAGCGGTTGGTGTCATGAAGCTGCCGCTTTCATTCGTTCATTTTGAAGCTCACGTTTCTAACTCGGTGTGGCTCTAATATGCAGACGTTAACCCTCATCCTTTTCGCTCGTAATGAATCTAAAGCCTGCTACAAAGCTAATTGACTTTTATGTCTTTTAATGAATGTGCAAACATAAGCGTAACACCTCTCGGTGCCTTTTATGTGTTACGGCGAGCTCTGACAGCTTGTGAATCCCCACTCTCTCCCACCTCTCACGGGTACACAGTCCTTGTGTAACACGTTGATAAGGGCTGTCAAGAGTGATGTCCTTTGCCGACCCACCTGCCGTATACGAAGGTTATATAATCAGCTACTGTACTTCTCGGAGAATTCAGTCAATAATTCATGAGGTGCTGTTTATTAACATGGAATTTCTCCACATTTTGCCTTCGTCTTTTACTGCTCGGGCTATTTATATCCTGTACCTGAGATTTAGTCACCCAGTTCTGCCGACAGATGCACAAATCAGCAGCGGAACAAGCTCTTATAGCGTAGGCTGTCACGGCTTTTTACACTTATTGAGAAAATAAGGTGGGAATTGAGGGGTGAACGCATACATAAAAACAACTGGCGCATGCTGACTTATTAAGCTCCCTTTTTCTGCCTCTTTTTTTTTCCTCTTGTCTGTTGTTGTTTTCAGTCATGGTGGCAAATTGCTCAGCCCTGCTGCCTCACAGTTCTGGAGCTCTGGGTTCAAAATTAGATCACTTAGATAAACTTTATTCAATATAAGGGGACATTGAGATACCTACAGCACTAGACATGTACAGTCGTGGCCAAAAGTGTTGAGAACAACACAAGTTTTGGTTTTCACAAAGTTTGCTGCTTCAGTGTTTTTAGATCTCTTTGTCAGATGTTTCTATGGTGTACTGAAGTAGAATTACAATTACAGTAATCCCTCACTTATCGCGGGAGATAGGTTCCAAGGCCAACCGCGATAACTGAATATCCGCGAAGTAGGGACACCATATTTATTTAATTATTTAACGTGTATTTGGATGTTTTTAAACCCTCCCTGTATTGTTTACAACCCACCCTTTACTCTATTAATAACAGGGACAACTGCTAAGCAATATGAAATCAGTAGATAAGTTTACACTTACTGTATAGCGAAGTACACGTAGCTATATATGACGTGATAATGGTGATGAATATGCTGCGCAGTAAAAATGATGACGATGAAGGTGATGATGACTTTTACTGCACAGCCGATGACTGTATTTAACGTCTCTTCAGACGGCAGTGCCATTTCCTGGGGCACCTCCTCCACGGTTTCCGAAGGTGTATCCGTAGTAGTAGTAGCAGTAGTAGGAACTGGCTCTTTTTTGCGAGGCTGCAAAAACATTGTGATCGGCAGTTGCTGCCGCTGCTTCTTTTTCCAGTTGAAGAGCAGCTTGTAGGCGGTCATGATGTCGTCGACCTTGTTGCAAAGATTCCTAAAGCAGATTCCATCCAGACTACTGCCTTATCATGTCCACTTGCAACTTGTTTTGCGCCCTGGTTAAAGGAAACTGCGGCCGTAGATCTTATATGCTTTTCCTCCTTTTTAAATAAAAAGAATCGTGGACTCATTGATGCTGTAATGGTGTCCTGCAGCGGTGTAGCTGTTCCCTTCCTTCAACATATCCAAAACTTTTACCTTTTCTGCAATCATTTGCATCTTCTGTTGGCGCTTGGACATGGCCCCTGAAGCAGGAGCATGTTAATGCTGAATGAGTGAGATGAGACTTCCTGGTTAATGCAGCACTCCGTCGCTGAGCCAATCAGCAGCACACAGGAACTTAACTGCGTGCTCTGATTGGGTAGCTTCTCAGCCATCCGCCAATAGCATCTCTTGTATGAAATCAACTGGGCAAACCAACTGAGGAAGCATGTACCAGAAGTAAAAAGACCCATTGTCCGCAGAAACCCGCGAAGCAGCGAAAAATCCGCGTTATATATTTAGATATGCTTACATATAAAATCCGCGAAGTCGTGAATCCGCAAAAAGTGAACCGCGAAGTAGCGAGGGATTACTGTATTGACAATGACATGAAGTTTATGCACATAGACCATATTTGCAGTGTTGGCCCTTCTTTCTTTTTCAAGACCTCTGCGATTCGATCTAGCATGCTGTCTGTCAATCAACTTATAGGCCAAATCCTGACTGATGACAGCCCATTCTTGCATCATCAATGCTTGGATTTTGTCAGAATTGGTGGGTTTTTGTTTGTCCACCCGCCTCTTGATGATTGACCACAAGTTCTCATTGGGACCCAAAATTTCGAAGTTTTGTCCCCCGAGCCACTTAGTTATCACTTTTGCCTTATGGCACTTTGCTTCATCATGCTGGAAAAGGCATTGTTGGTCACCAAACTGTTCTTGGATGGTTGGGAGAAGTTGCTCTCCGAGGATGTTTTGGTCCCATTATTTATTGATGGCTGTGTTCTTAGGCAAAATTGTGAGTGAGCCCACTGCCTTGGCTAAGGAGCAACCCAACGTGACATGAATGGTTTCAGGATGCTTTACTGTTGGCCTGACACAGGACTGATGGTAGCGCCGCTCACCTTTTCTTCTCAAGTAATCAGAAAGGGGATTCATCAGAGAAAATGACTTGACCCCAGCAGTCCTCAGCAGTCCAATCCCTGTATCTTTTGCAGAATATCAGTCTGTCCCTGAGGTTTTTCTTGGCTTCTTTGCTGCCCTTCTTCACACCCACCAGGCCATCCTCCAAAATTCTTCACATCACTCCCACCTGCCTGCTGCCATTCCTGAGTAAGCTCTGCACTGGTGGTCCCCGCAGCTGAATTAACTTTAGGAGACGATCCTGGCACTTGCTGGACAATCTTGGACACCCTGAAGCCTTCTTCACAACAATTGCCCCTCTCTATTCTAACTCCATCAGCATGACAGAGTGATCTCCAGCCTCATCCTCGTCAACACTCTCACCCGAGTTAACGAGAGGACCGCTGAAATGACATCAGCAGGTCCTTTTGTGGCAGGGCTGACATGCAGTGCCAGTGGGTTTCTTTTGGGATGAAGTTCATTTTTATGGCAAAGAGGGACTTTGCAATTCATCTGATCACTCTTCAGAACATTCTGGAGTCAATGCAAAATATCATCATAACAACTGAGGCCAGCAAAATTTGTGAAAATTTGGCCATGACTGTACAGTAGTAAAACAAAGATACAGACTCACAGGACAAATGAGACAAGCAATTCCTAGATAATAATAATAAAAATCATTTGTTTTCTCACTACTCAAAGCGCTTCAGTGAGTGGGGAGCCACTTCAACCACCATTGATGTTCAGCATCCACCTGGATGATACGACGGCAGCCATTTTTGCAGAAATCCGCTTACCACACATTAGCTGTTGAGGTGATGAGAGAGAGAGAGAGACATTTAGAAACGGGGGATGATTAGGGGGTCAGAATGACTAGGCCGTGGTGGACAATTTAGCCTGCACATCGGGATACACCCAGGGATCATTTATGGCCAATGAAAGTCCAGACCTCGGTTTGATGTCTTATCTGAAGGACCGTTTTTACAGCATGGTGTCTCCGTCACTGCACTGGGATCATTCAGACCAGCCACATCAATACCTCTTCTAGCAGCAACCAAGCTTTTCCTAGATCAGGGTGGCCCAAGTCAGTCCTGGAGGGCCGCAGTGGCTGCATTTTTCTGTTCCAACCCAATTGCTTAATAAGAAGCACTTATTGCTCAAGTAACATTTTTCTGCTTCATTTTCATTCAATTTTGAACTCTTATTGCTTACAAGAAACAAGACCCACCCCAGAGTGGCAGACGCAGCGGTTGGAAAGATCAGCTAGACGAAGATGGGCTGCGACCAGACCTCAAGAAGACTGAAAACCTCAAAAGTGGCCTGCAGAGAGAGGGAGAAATACGAGTGGACGGCCTCGACCTGAACAAGATCACTGAGTTCAAATACCTGGGCTCCTATGTAAGCACCGAAGGTGGCACCCTCCCTGAGCATTGCGAATGGCGTGGTTCAATTTGCGACAAGTCACAGGCATCCTATGTGAACGACAGATTACAAATTACATCAAGGCAAGAGTGTACAAGACCGTCGTTTGACCAGTGGCCCTCTACGCCGTTGAGTGTTGGTTAAAACAAGAACAGGCGCTCCATACAATGGAGATGAAGATGCTCCAATGGTCTGTCAGACTCAAAAGCTGGGATCATGCCATGAACATGGACATTAGGAGAAGAAAAGTGGGAGTGGGACCAATCACCGAGAAGATGCGAGAGGCTCGACTGAGGTGGTATGGACATGCCCTGCGTAGTAAAGGAGAGACAGTGACCATGATCACCCTTCGACTCAACCCAGATGGTAAGCGACCACGTGGTAGACCTAAAAAGTGATGGCTCGACAGAATCAAGGAGGACATGCGACAGATTGATGTCAACCCAGAAGTCTGTAAATAAAAAGCCAACTAAAAAAATAAAAGAAGAAGAAGCCACAAGGTAGGCTTCCTTAGGCACTGAACTGGATGAATTGGATAATAATATATGGATGGGTGAATGAATGTATGAATGAACGGTTGGCATTTTCTGGGTACAGATGATAATTAGTAGGACCCTCACTAAGGGTAGGAAGGGTAATAATAATTCTTTGCATTTATATTGTGCTTTTCTCACTATTCAAAGTGCTCAGCAATTGCAGGTTAAGGGCTTTGCTCAAGGGCCCAACAGAGCAGAGTCCCTTTTGGTAGGACTAAGTCACCTCATGGGCAGACACTTTATCCATTCATGCACCTTCTTCTTCTTCTTCTTCTTCTTCTTCTTCTTCTTCTTCTTCTTCTTCTTCTTCTTCTTCTTCTTCTTCTTCTTCTTCTTCTTCTTCTTCTTCTTCTTCTTCTTCTTCCAGCTGCTCCCATTAGGGGTTGCCACAGCGGATCATCTTTTTCCATATTTATCCATTCATGCACTAAAACCCACTTAATAGATTTTAGGATTGTGAGGTGCCAGAATCTGTCTCAGCAGCATTGGTTGAAAGGTGGAGACCTAAACCTGGATGGGGCACCACCAGTTCAACACAGTAAACACTCATCACCATCTACATCAATTCAGTGTACATAAGTGATCAAGAAAGCCAATAGGATGCTAGATTATATAGCGCCTTGATGTGTGGAGTACAAATCTGAGAAAGTTATATTCCAGTCATATAGCACACTGGTGAGGCCTCAGCTGGGGTGCTGTGTGCAGTTCTGGTCTCCATATTACAAAAAAGACATAGCAGCACTAGAGAAAGTCCAGAGAGGTGCAACTATTCTGATTGTAGGACTGAGACGTGTGAGCTATGAGAAGAGATTGAAGGAGTTGGACTTTTTCACTTTAAGTAAACAGCTGTTAAATTATAAAAAATATAAACGGAATCGGCATAGTTGATCCAAACTGTTACTTTGGCTTGCACAAAATTTGGAATCTTTGTCCCAAAGAATCCTAGACGCACAGAATGATTGGCTGTGTATGGTAGAGTGTATTTCCAGTCCTCTCTCTCACCTTAACAGAAAGACCAGCTCATTTTTGGGACCAAAATAGTTAGAGGAGCTCATGGAGTGCTGGACAGACAAACGGCTCACCCTCTGTGGAGAGACTCCTCCTGGGCTTCAGCGCAGCGAGGGCCATTCAGAGAGAAGCACGGATTGGATGTGAGAGACCCTCTGTGGTGAGGCAATTAATCATTTGTCCATGCATCCTTTCATTTATTTATTTCCTAGACCGCTTTACCTGGTCAGGGTCGTGAGGTGGAATTAATCGATCCATCTTTATTTAATTTAGCGGCTTTCGTGGCAAACACTCAGACAAAGTGCTTTACAATGCAATCAACATCGCAGCCCCATAGCCACGGCAAAGAAGCTCGTCTTTGTTTGTAAAACACTTGTGCCATGCAGGGTGCAATTTAAATAAAATCGTTAGCTTTTTTCATTTTGTTATCACCGGAGAAAACATTCATTTATTTATTGTGAAATCGTAGAATTGTTGGTATTGCAAGTGACACCTGGGCTGCACTATGGCAAAACAAATTAGCATTTAGAGATATCTCAAAATCAATTTTAAGATATCTGGAAATGCATTGTAGATATCTCAAATTGAAAATGCATCTATTTAAAGATATCTAAAATGAATTTTATGATATCTCGAAAAGATTTCAAGATATCTTAAAATGATATGCTGTACATTTTGAGATATCTGAAATGCAATTCAAGATAGGTTCCTGTGCATTTAAAGCGATATCTTAAAATAGCTTTCTGTGCATTTCAAGATATCTCAAATACATTTTGAGATATCTCGAAATTACATCCTGTAAAATCTCCTATTGTTTCAATGGGACTTCCTGTCTATTTTAAGATATCTCAAAATGTATTCAAGATATCTGAAAATGCACAGGAAGTTATGTTGAGATATCTGAAAACAGACAGGAAGTCCCATTGAAAGAAAAGGAGATTTTACAGGAAGTGATTTCGAGATATCTGAAAATGAATTTGAGATATCTTAAAATGAGTGGGAAGTTATATTAGGATATCTCAAAATATAACTAAGATATCTTAAAAAGCATTTTAAATAACTTAAATTTCACTGCTGTTTGAGATATCAAGATATCTAAAATACATTTTTAGATATGTAAAATGTGGGCGGCACGGTGGCGCAGTGGGTAGCGCTGCTGCCTCGCAGTTGGGAGATCTGGGACCCTGGGTTCGATTCCCGGGTCCTCCCTGTGTGGAGTTTGCATGTTCTCCCCGTGTCTGCGTGGGTTTCCTCCGGGCGCTCCGGTTTCCTCCCACAGTCCAAAGACATGCAGGTTAGGTGGATTGGCGATTCTAAATTGGCCCTAGTGTGTGCTTGGTGTGTGGGTGTGTTTGTGTGTGTCCTGCGGTGGGTTGGCACCCTGCCCAGGATTGTTTCCTGCCTTGTGCCCTGTGTTGGCTGGGATTGGCTCCAGCAGACCCCCGTGACCCTGTGTTCGGATTCAGCGGGTTGGAAAATGGATGGATGGATGGATGAAAATGAATTTGAGATATCTTAAAATGAGTGGGAAGTTATATTAGGATATCTCAAAATATAACTAAGATATCTTAAAAAGCATTTTAAATAACTTAAATTTCACTGCTGTTTGAGATATCAAGATATCTAAAATACATTTTTAGATATGTAAAATGTGGTCGGCACGGTGGCGCAGTGGGTAGCGCTGCTGCCTCGCAGTTGGGAGACCTGGGGACCTGGGTTCGCTTCCCAGGTCCTCCCTGCGTGGAGTTTGCATGTTCTCCCCGTGTCTGCATGGGTTTCCTCCGGGCACTCCGGTTTCCTCCCACAGTCCAAAGACATGCAGGTTAGGTGTATTGGTGATTCTACATTGTCCCTGGTGTGTGTGTGGGTGTGTGTGTGTGCCCTGCAGTGGGCTGGCTCCCTGCCTGGGATTTGTTTCCTACCTTGCGCCCTGTGCTGGCTGGGATTGGCTCCAGCAGACCCCTGTAACCCTGTAGTTAGGATATAGCGGGTGGTGCAGTGGTAGTGCTGCTGCTGTGCAGTAAGGAGACTGTGGAAGATTGTGGGTTCCCTCCCCGGTTCCTCCCTGTGTGGATAGCGCTTTGAGTACTGAGAAAAGCGCTATATAAATGTAATGAATTATTAATGAAATGAATTATGGATGGATGGATGAATATGTAAAATTCATTTCATGATATCTTAAAAGGGGTCTCTGCTCCATTTCAGATATCTCACAATATATTTCTGGATATCTCAAGTTGTGTTTCAAGATTTCTAAAATACAGTACATTTTAAGATATCCTTAAAAAGACACTTATTTATTTCCAGATATCTCAAAACAGCTTCCTATCTATTTTCAGATATCCCAAAAACATTTCCAGATATCTCAAAATCACTTCCTGCTCATGTAAAGATATCTCAAATACATTTTAAGATATCTTACACTATGAAGTGTGTTGGAACCCTGCCCAGGATTGGTTCCCTGCCTTGTGCCCTGTGTTGAATCCCGTAAAATGCCAATAGGGACTCTGCTCTGTTGGGACCTTCAGCAAGGCCCTTAACCTGCAATTGCTGAGCGCTTTGAGTAGTGAGAAAAGCGCTATATAAATGCAAAGAATTATTAAAGAATTATTGGCTGGGATTGGCTCCAGCAGACCCCCATGACCCTGTGTTCGGATTCAGCGGGTTGGAAAATGGATGGATGGATGGATATCTTACAATAAACAGGAAGTCCCATTGAAAGAATAGGCATTTTTACAGGAAATAACTTTGAGATATCTTGAAATGCATTTAAGATACCTTAAAATGCATGATCGTTCAATTTAAGCTATCTGAAAATTCATTTGAAGATATCTTGAAATGCAGGCACAGTTATTTTGAGATGTTTGAAAATGTATTTGAGATGTCTTGAAATCCATTTGAGATATCTCAAGATGTATTGCAGATATCTTAAAATATAAAGGAAATTATTTTAAGATATCTCAAAGAGAGTTTCATATATCTTAAAAAGTAAGTTACATTTTAAAATATTTAACATTCATTTTGAGATATCTCTAAATGTTAATTCGGCTTGCCAAACTGCACACCTTCCAGCTACAGCACTCCACAACTGCTTTTTAATGCGCATGTGTGCCACTCCTGCTGCAGGATTGGGGCTCCCGGGTCCTGCCTGCTCTTTAAAATAAAATAAGCTATTCCAATTCTCAGTGCATGATGTGAGTCTGAATGGACCCCCATATCCATCATACTGTGGTCTTCATTTTTTTTTTTTTCTTGGATTCTACCAAAGTAAATATATGGTATTTGGGAAGCCCTAGACTGTAAAAAATGTCAATAAATTTAACGGTGAAAGTAAAACACCTTTTCTACTGAAAATTACCTGTATATCTTAAACAAAACATTTCATTATTTTTTACAGCCAAATTGTGTAAAATCAATATTTTTCTACCTAAAAATTATGCTACATACCATTTACTGATACATTACGGTTACAGAGAAATAATGTTAATTTTACAGTGTAAAACTGTTAATTAGCAAAGGTAAACAACTGGAAAATGTATAACAGTAAAGCTCTGTTTCAGTGACACCGAAGTGACGGTATTTGCATAAGGACACGCCCCCTTCTACCATACAGTTCCTGGTAAACAGCATACCTTTGCACAGTGAGGAATAAAAAAAAAATACTCAAAGTTAGCAGACTTATTTTTCCCTGCGTGCTGAAGGGAAGGTTATGGAAGCTGATTTATGGTGGGTTGGCACTCCTATAGGACACCAATCACCACAAAAGCAGGCGTCACGTCTCCACCAGACAATGTGCCCTAACTTCCTTAAATGTTGCATTCTTTTCGATGTATACAGTATATTTAAATGCTACAATTACTGATGCAGACTGTGCATTGGGATTTGATCCTGACAACATTTTATAATGGTTTAATGATTGCCATGTTAATTACACTGCATGGATTTCAGTTTATGGTTAAACGTTCACATCTATTGTAATATGCTTTAAAGAAAAAACAAGTTATTTACTGTAAAGTCATTGTCACCATATCTGTTACAGTCAAATTCTGGCAACCACAGCTCTTTAACATTTTTTTTTTTTTTTTTACAGTGTAGACTTTATCTAGGCCGACATTTGCTGCATTACAGACTTTCCTCTCCCACATTTAAACTTGTAACAAAATGCTTCTTCATCAAATTCAGGGTGGTAGGGTACCAGAACTTATCCCAGCAACACTGGGCAAGAGGCAGGAAAAAACCCTGGAGAGAGAGCCAGTTCAATAATAGAAGATTTAAACCAAGCTGATTAAGACTCACCAATCGACCCAACATGTGCGTCTTTGAAATATGGCAGTAAAACTGAGCCCACTTCAGCCTAGGGAGAACATACAAACTCTACACAGCAGTGACCAGGCACTGGATGAAAATCAAAGATACAGAATCAGTGAGGGGTAACAATAAGGGGGATAGATAGATAGATAGATAGATAGATAGATAGATAGATAGATAGATAGATAGATAGATAGATAGATAGATAGATAGATAGATAGATAGATAGATAGATAGATAGATAGATAGATAGAAATGAAAGGCACTATATGATAGATAGATAGATAGATAGATAGATAGATAGATAGATAGATAGATAGATAGATAGATAGATAGATAGATAGATAGATAGATAGATAGATAGATAGATAGATAGAAATGAAAGGCACTATATGATAGATAGATAGATAGATAGATAGATAGATAGATAGATAGATAGATAGATAGATAGATAGATAGATAGATAGATAGATGAGGCACTATATGATAGATAGATAGATAGATAGATAGATAGATAGATAGATAGATAGATAGATAGATAGATAGATAGATAGATAGATAGATAGATAGATAGATAGATGAGGCACTATATGATAGATAGATAGATAGATAGATAGATCTATCTATCTATCTATCTATCTATCTATCTATCTATCTATCTATCTATCTATCTATCTATCTATCTATCTATCTATCTATCTATCATATAGTGCCTCATCTATCTATCTATCTATCTATCTATCTATCTATCTATCTATCTATCTATCTATCTATCTATCTATCTATCTATCTATCTATCTATCTATCTATCATATAGTGCCTCATCTATCTATCTATCTATCTATCTATCTATCTATCTATCTATCTATCTATCATATAGTGCCTTTCATTTCTATCTATCTATCTATCTATCTATCTATCTATCTATCTATCTATCTATCTATCTATCTATCTATCTATCTATCTATCTATCTATCTATCTCCAATAATAATAATAATAACAATACTAGTAATATACTGTGACTCTGCACTGCCTGGGCAGGTCTGCGTTTACTGATACTGGACAGCTCGGTGGCACAGTCTATAGCTCAGCTCCGCCACACTTTGACTCCCCCTGTATGGAGTCTCCATGTCTTCTCCAGGTCTATGTGGCCTTTTCCAAGTGTTTTACAATTCCATGGTGACTCTGATGGCCCAGTGAGTGATTGTAGGGGCTTGCTGTGTGTCTGTAGACTTGTCTTTGTTGATTTTGTGTCTATTCCAGGGTGGGTTTTCAGTTTGCCTGCAGTGCGGATATGTGGACTGGAAAAATAATAAAAAGAACAATTTTTTGTTGTTAAAAATATTGAATTGGTATTTGTAGAACTGGCTAGAATTCAGCTTTCTGTTCACGGTGACTTTGACTCCTCCATATTTCCTAGAACACTGCGAGCCTTTCATAATGAGATACATTGTGCTGTAAACTATTTTTGTAAAAACTTCATCCCTTTATGTTCCATCCATGTCATTATTTATTAAAACAGCTTTATCCAATTTTAGGATCTCAGGAGACACATCCTGTTCTGCCAGCAATGGGTGGAAGAGAGAACTTAACTCTGCGGGGGGAGTCAGTGTCTTTACATATCCTGACATTATTAAAAAAATACATTTTTGTTAGCATGCCTATAACTCATCATCACATTAACAGGGTGGCACAGCAGCCACTGCCATGGTCTGCACTGCCACCTGGGTACAATTCCTAGCTAGTGATGGCACATAGTGCTTGGTGACTTGAGTAAGTGACAGTGTGCATGAGTGCGCCCTTTTGTTGGACCAGAGGGTCTGCCAGGGTTGGATTACAAAGATGTTGAGGCCGTGTAACAAATAAAAAGTGGGCATAGCAAATGGCTGGCTAAATGTTGGGATCATTTGATAAGGTAAATGACCATCGTGTTTTAGAGACTGGGGCTGGGACACATTACAAAGAACATTCTAGAAGGTCCAGGCCACCTCCAGCTTGCACATTGTCCCAATTTGTCCATAGAGGATGATGTATTGCTTTGACTTCCCAACAGCAAACTTGAGTTTAAAATGTCTTCATAGCAAACCCTTCCATGCCAGCTTCCTGTTTACTGACAAAAGCTCGGCACTTAACACTGCTGTGTCATCATTGGGGTCCTAGATTTAAGATTCAGAGCAGCGCGATGCAACTGGCAGCCCCCGGCTTATGCAGATTTGCAGCATCTCGCCCTCCACGCTGATCCTCAGCAAAAGCAAAACATTTTGTACTTCATCTCTGTTGTTTTCTTTGTCTGTGGGAGACATGCCAGATAGAATAGCATTGTATGGGGTATGCATGACAATAAACCTCAACTTAAACTTAAAGAATGTAATAAATAAAATATGAATCATTTTATAATATCCCTTTGCAGTAATTTATCCCACTTTAATATACACAATTCATGGTGGGTTACATCTAATGATGAGCAAAACAGACAAAGCTTCAATTTGCATAAAACGGACACTAAATTTCATTTCACAGTTGATTTTCCAATTGGAAACCCCAACACTCACTGAACTGTTTTTTTGGGTTGTAAATTTGTATTCCTGTTGGGGTGAAAAATAAAGAATAATGGATGCTAAAGCCTCGATCACACTTCTGGGTTTACCTGGGTTCGTTTCTGTGTAGCAGCTTAATTCATTGCCACGGTCAGGAAGACTTGAGGAGCCCACAGTAAATACCAACCCGGCAACTCCATTTAATAAAAGAAACACAAACGTATTGTGGCTTGTGATCAGAAGAAAAGCTGGCCAATTCAGCCTCATTAAGAGAACCACAAAAAAGAAAACATCCACGACGGCTTTAAGTCAAACAGAAAATGAGACCTGAGTCTGAGCTCCTCCCACCTCAGAGTCCAGTGTTGAAATGGGGTGTGGCACTCAAGGACACGCCCCCTTTTATTAGGTTCCAACTGGGAGGGGCGGGGCCTTGTCCAGGCTCTGAGGGTGCTGTCAGTTGCCAAGCCTCTTTCCAGTACAGCAAATGGAAGAGAGTGAAGAGTCAGCAACAGCGCCTCCTCTCGCTCTGTGTTGGAATCTCTTAGCATGCTTAAGCTCTGAAGATAATCACAAGACACACACTTGTGACAGCATGTAACAGCAGCAACAACAATGTATTTCTCGTATAACCCAAAATCACACAAGGAATGCCTCAATGGGCTTTAACAGGCCATGTTTTTTGACAGCCCCACTGCCTTGACTCCCCTATGATGACAAGAAAAAAACCCTGATGCCCGCCAGGAAAATTATTATCATTCACAACACCATGGGTATTTTTTAAAATAGGCCACGCTGAATGTTTTCCATGCACAGACATACCAAAACACACCATCATGATTTCCACACAGGAAAGTCTCGCTACGTGGAACACCACCTCTTACAAGCCCACCACTGCTGTTACCTAACAGCCACCTCATCCTAGTTGAGGATATACACACTTCTGATTTTGTTTTCACTAGAGATATTTATATAGCTGCTTAATGACTAGGCAGCAATTAAATGCAATAGAACATGTTAATTGCATTGTAATGTAAAGCATATGCATATGGTTTAATTGTGTTGCAATCAGATCTCATATCAAGCAATAGCTTTTCACTATGGCATGCGATTTTTATGTCAGATTGCAATACAAATGCAATACAAAAGCCTATTGAATGTTAATTCATGTCCATCGATTGTGTGTCATAACTTAGGGCACAATAAAAGCATCACATTTCGCTTAGCAGCTCCTCAGAGTGTATTGGATTTCAATTTAGGACCACGCATTTATCAGGCCAAAATAGAATGAAATCAAATGACCAATCAGCATGAAAAGGTGGGACAAGGGGGCGTCAACAGCTGTATGAGAAATTAGATCAGACATTGTCCTGCCTTTGACTACCTACCCAGCTGGAGCCTTGAAGGAGTCCAATTAGCATACACACACACATATATACAGTATATATCATTATGTTATATAGTGCCTTTCTATCTATATATTTACTGTTAGTTAGTTAGTTTACTGTTGTTTCTACCTGTCTGTCTACTGTAAGATTGTCTTACATATCAATCAATCAGTCTACTTATTGTACAGTGTCTTTTGTATCTATTTATGTATCTAATTCGTGTTGAATACTCTATCTATCTATCTATCTATCTATCTATCTATCTATCTATCTATCTATCTATCTATCTATCTATCTATCTATCTATCTATCTATCTATCTATCTATCTATCTATCTATCTATCTATCTATCTATCTATCTATCTATCGGTTATGTAGTGCCTTTCATGTCTATCTATCTATCTATCTATCTATCTATCTATCTATCTATCTATCTATCTATCTATCTATCTATCTATCTATCTATCTATCTATCTATCTATCGGTTATGTAGTGCCTTTCATATCTATCTATCTATCTATCTATCTATCTATCTATCTATCTATCTATCTATCTATCTATCTATCTATCTATCTATCTATCTATCTATCTATCTATCTATTATATAGTACAATACAATACAATACAGTTTATTTTTGTATAGCCCAAAATCACACAGGAAGTGCCGCAATGGGCTTTAACAGGCCCTGCCTCTTGACAGCCCCCCAGCCTTGACTCTCTAAGAAGACAAGGAAAAACTCCCAAACAAACCTAGTAGGGATAAAATGGAAGGAACCTTGGGAAAAGCAGTTCAAAGAGAGACCCCTTTCCAGGTAGGTTGGGCGTGCAGTGGGTGTCAAAAGAAGGGGGTCAATACAATACAATGCAGTTCACAGAACAGAACAATTCCTCAATATAGTAAGAAATAAAAAATATAAATTTTAGAAGTACAGAGCAGAATTTAACAGTAGATGATATATCCCATAATAAGATTTGGATTTGTGTAGAGTCCTGGAGACCTCATCCTTCAAGCTGCCTCCCCCATTTGGCCATTCCACAGCTGAAACAGTGCTGGGCCAGCCAATCCGATGAAAGGACCCCTCTTTCCTACGATTCCTGCGATCCTCCATCAGAGATGACTTTTCCTTAGGCAGGCAAAACAACTTGGCAGGTGGGCCGTGACACCAAGTGCCACATTTGAGTACCGAGAAGAAAAACAGAATAAGTGAGGGTTAGTATACAATTATAACTATCATGTTACTTATGTTTTAGTGCTAATGACTAACAACTGAGATGCAGTCTGTACAGTTAATCAGCAGCTCTAGTCAGGGTGTGCTAAACTGAAGTTGTGAGTCTTCACCCGGGATTTAAAAGCTGAGACCGAAGGGGCATCTCTTATAGTAGCAGGTCGACCATTCCACAGTTTAGGGGCCCTGTAACTAAAAGCTCGACCTCCCGCTGTTATTTTATTAATCCTTGGAATCATAAGCAGACCGGCATCTATCTATCTATCTATCTATCTATCTATCTATCTATCTATCTATCTATCTATCTATCTATCTATCTATCTATCTATCTATCTATCTATCTATCTATCTATCTATCTATCTATCTATCTATCTATCTATCTATCTATCTATCTATCTGTCTAATCATTAAATCATTCCATTCAATGCTGTAGGATTTAATTTTTTAGAAGTAACGCCACCCTCTTTTGAGCTAACCCTCGAACTTGACTAAATGAAAGAATGACTGAATGAATGAATGAAACAGCAGCTCATAGAGTGGCGGGTTTTGTTTCCATTCAGGGTGGTCTGTATGGAGGGTGCATGTTTTTCGCATGTTTAACCGTCGGCATGTGTGCCTTGTTGTGGGCCGCTGTCCTGTCCAGTGTAGGTCAGCTGAAGATCACATCAGTTTCAAAGAGCAGAGTAAGGCATGAAAAGCCAGAAGTGCTAGTTTAGCGCTTGTGCCCTTCTCTGCAGTTATTTGGTTGCCCCCCCCTCACCCCACTGCAGCAGTTCCTCATTTGTTTTAAATGATGTGCAGGCATGAAACAGCTACTGACAGGGCGAGAAGCATGTTTTTTTTATTTATTTCCTTAAACAACAGAAATACAATGTGAAGCGCACTCAAATTATTTGGATGGCGAGAGGGAGAGAGAGAAAGACAATCTATCTAATCTCACCGCAATGACTTTACAACGTCCCCTTGAAATTGATGTGGCCAGTTAGGCATCAAATCAGCGAAGACGATGAGCTGCACGGCCTTCTCGTCTCACAGCCCCCGCCCACAGCTGACAGACATTACACTGAACACTCAATTTGCTGTGGTAGCCCACAGGACTCTACAGAAAAATAAATCGCAAGTGGAGAAGCGTTGAGCAGGATGATGCCATTCTGATAGCAGGTCTGAATTTGGAAAGACTGAGCGCTCTTTGGATATTTGGAAACTATTGAGACACCCGGCACTTGCCTCAAGTGTTCTGTCACCAGTGTTGTGCAAGTTCACACCTCACAAGAACTCGCTCAAAGTTCACTTCACACAGATTAAAATGAATAAATTCACATTCATTTCCATGCATGTGACACAAATGGTGACTGTGGAACCAGCGTGTAGGTGAACTAACCGATTACACTGCCGGTCAAAATTCGCGTCACAAATTGAACGTCCAATGGGACAAAATATAAAGTGGCCTTGTAAACTTCAACGTTTTCCTAAAAGCGAAAGCGGAGCTTCACCACGCGCTCCATTCAGCAGGGGTGCAGCTTAAGCAAAAGCAGGCATTGCCACAAAGAGCTTTAACAGGCCCTGCCTCTTGACAGCCCCCCATCCTTGACTCTCTAAGAAGACCAGGAAAAACTGGAAGAAACCTTAGGAAAGGCAATTCAAAGAGAGACCCCTTACTGGGTAGTTTGGGCGTGCAGTGGGTGTTCAAAATCAAAAAAGGGGTAATTACAATCCAAAACACAGAACAGAACACGAGTAATCCTCAGTACAATAGAAATATTACAAGTACAGAGCAGAATTCTCCAGTTAGTCAGACGCTTCCACCATCTACGACACTGCGTCCCCCGCCTGTTATTAAGCTTCCCTCACTTCTCTCTGTGCTTCTCTGTCTGTTCCTTCTTCTATCTCCAGATCATTCCACCTCCTTCTTAACCTTCCTGCTCTTCTCCTTTCTACTGGAAGGAAGCCATCTTTCCACTCTTCTTGCTGTCCTGGAGTTGTTCGTATGCCACACACGTCATGTCCATCTAATCATTCTCGATACACGTATTTCACGCCAGCTCCGATTCACCGGTCAAATCCAGATTTTCATCCTAAACCCTTTTCTTAATCAGCGACCAGTTTTCACTGCTAATTAACTCCTTTTCCCTTCATTTCAATGGCCCTGTTTTTAAGGATTCAATCCTCTGAATTGATTTGTTTCTTCATTAAATGGCAGCCAAACAGAAATGAGATGTGAACCGAGCCGACAGAAGAGCAGCTAAACTGGGATTTCAAACTCCAACCAATTTCACTCCAACCAGTCTCTTAATGAGAAGCTGATTCTTTCTGTTAATTAAGCCCGTTATTTAATTCAATGGCTTTTTCCTGCTCTCATTCTACCACAGCAGACATTTCCAAATTTGTTGATTTCTCTGCTTTTTCTAAGAACTCCGTCAAAATGTTTTGGTGACCTGAGAGACCAACCTTACTGAGACCTTCACCTTTCTTTATTTTCAGATATTGTGTAATGGGCACAGGTGAGCTGGTGGCTTCTTTGTCTCATTATTGTTTGGCTATTAATTAAGGAACAAGAAACAACTAACGGACCTGAGTCAAGATAATTAAAAATAAAGCAAAAGAAGTTAATTAGCAGTAAAAACTGGTCACTAATGAAGAAGATGGTTAGAATGAAAACATGCAGCCACTGCGCCCCTCAAGGACCGGTGTTCGACACCTGTGTGCTATATCCTAACTACAGGGTCACAGGGGTCTGCTGGAGCCAATCCCAGCCAACACAGGGCACAAGGCAGGAAACAAACCATGGGCAGGGCGCCAGCCCACCACAGGGCATGCACACACACACTCACACCAAGCACAATTTAGAATCGCCAATGCATCTAACCTGCATGTCTTTGGACTGTAGGAGGAAACCCACACAGACACAGGGAGAACATGGAAACTCCATGTAGGGAGGACCTGGGAAGCAAACCCGGGTCTCCTAACTGCGAGGCAGCAGCTCTACCCACTGCGCCACTGTGCCGCCCACCAGTCAAATCCTCAGTACTAATTGTTCTAATTATTCCCATAATACAACTCAAAAATCTTTGGTCAAACAAGTCCATTCTTCTCTTAAGTGCTCGGCTAAATGTCCAGCTTTCAGCTCCATATAAGGCTACTGGCAATACTAGTGAAGTTGTAGAGTCCAGGGGTGTCCAACTCGAGTCCTGGTTTTCATTCTAACCCGTTTCCTAATCAGTGACCAGTTTTCATTGCTCATTAACTCCTTTTCCCCTCATTTTCATAGCCCTGTTTTTAAGGATTCAGTCCTCTGAATTGATTCCTTTCTTCATTAAATGGCAGCCAAATAGAAATGAGACGTGAAACGAGGCAAACAGATAACCAGCTAAACTGGAACATCAGCCTCCAACCAGTTTCACTCCAACCGGTTTCTTAATGAGAAGCCCACTCTTGTTGTTAATTCAACCCGTTATTTAATTCCATGGCCTGTTGCTGCTCTCATTCTGCCACAGCAGACATTTCCAAAACTGGTGATTTTCTGTTTTTCTCTAACAAACATCCTCACAATGTTTTGTTGACTTGAGCGGATCAACCTTACCGAGACCTTCACCTTTCTTTATTTTCGTGCGAGCTGGTAACGATTTTGTGTCTCGTTATTGTCAGTCAGTCAGTCAGTCATTTTCCAACCTGCTATATCCTAATTACAGGGTCATGGGGGTCTGCTGGAGCCAATCTCAGCCAGCACAGGACGCAAGGCAGGAACAAATCCCCAGGCAGTGCGCCAGCCCACCACAGGTCTTGTTATTGTTTAGCTGCTAATTAAGGAAAAAGTAACAACCAAGGGGCCGGAGTCAAGTTAATTTAAACTAAGGCAAAAAAAGTTAATTAGCAGCAAAAATGGCTCACTAATTAAGAAGACGGTTAGAATGAAAACCCGCAGCCACTCCAGGACCGGATTTCGACACAATTGTTGTAGACGCTTAACTTTATCCACAGTTTGTTGTCTCTGCATCTCCAAAGTCCTCCTTCTAACATAACAAATACAGGTAAAATTCTGTTACAACGAATATCTTTACAACTAAATTTTCATTACAATGAAGTATTTTTATGGTCCCGACACTTTCCCCATATGACACGAGTCTATAGAAATCTCGTTACTACGAAACACATTCAGCAGATACTTTCATTACAACGAAGTGCCCAAAAGACCTTGAAATGCCTGAGTGATTCATCCACAGAGCACTTCGTTCTGTGGCCGCAGCTCAGTTGTGCACAACAATCCCCGGAACAGAAACATCCATCCATCCATCCATTTTCCAACCTGCTGAATCCAAACACAGGGTCACGGGGGTCTGCTGGAGCCAATCCCAGGCAACACAGGGCACAAGGCTAGGCACCAATCCCAGGTAGGGTGCCAACCCACCGCAGGACACACACAAACACACCCACACACCAAGCACACACTAAGGCCAATTTAGAATCGTCAATCCACCTAACCTGCATGTCTTTGGACCGTGGGAACAGAAACATTGTCATTTTTTTTTCTTTCTTCAAATTTTCCTCGTACTGTTTATTTTTTTTTTTGTGCTGTTTTTGATTTCGGTGGTTTTCAGTGATACCTTTTGCTTATCGCTCATCAACATTTGAAAAACATCCATTGGAATTTAACTCATTGTCCAATAGAAAGGGCAGACAAGAAAAAACGCTAACAGTTCATATTCGGAAAAAAAAACTTTCAATTTTTGCGGCTCTCGATTGCGGCAAAAAGAAAAAAGACGTTGCCAGTGAATTCGGAATTTCGCCATCGACACTGTCAACTGTCTTGAAAGGCCGAGCAAAAAAAAAAAGAAAAATCTTGGTTTGCAAACGTATGTGAACTGCTGCATTCGAAGACGTCGAAAAAGTCGGTTTTATATGGTCCTTCAAGAAACATTCCTGTTAATGCGGCACTCATTCAAGAAAACGTGAGGTTTCTCAACTCTCTTGGGACCTCGCACAACTGGACAACACGCTGAAGAGCGTCCCGAAGTGCGATCACCGCGTCTGTGGAAGACCGTTTATCTGTTTCCGGGACAAAAGCAGGCTCACCGCTCTGCTGCAACTCGATGGGTGATGCAAGGAACATTATAAATGTAGGGCACAGGATTACTTGGCCACTAACCTGGTCACGACCCTGCCTGACTGCTGTGTCTGTGTATAGGAGAGCGGCAGATCACGCTGCAATAAATAACCGCGCTGTTCCTGTTTCAAGCTGAATAAAGCTGGTGTTGCTAAAGTACTGAGACTCAGCCTCGTGTTTTGGGGTGCAAGACAGAGACTTATAGTGCAACCCTGATCTTTTAGGATTCGCTTCTGTGGCACCTCACTGCAGCAATGTCAGCCTGCTGTTGCCCTACCCCGGCAACGGACAAACAATCATACACAGACGCGGGTGGTGGTGGTCCCAAAAGAGTTCAGAAACCTCACAGTATAAAGAAGAAGAAGAAAAGGATGATTCGGCTTCTGATTGATAACTGTGCTGCTCACGCATTTAGATAATGTTCATGTTGAATTCCTCCCACCCAATTGCACAGCAGTGCTTCAGCCATTGGATTTTGGTATCATTCGTACCCTGAAAGTGTATTATCGCAAAGGAAATGCTGAGAAAAATTCTCATCAGCATAACTTGTAGACAGGAGGAGATTAAAATTAACACGAAAGAAGCTATTGAAATGATTGCAGACGCCTGGGTGGAAGTTAAAGAAAGCACTATAGTGACAATTACAGAATCTCATTACTACGAAATTTTCATTACAACAAAATATTTTTTAGGTCCCTGACAGTTCATTGTAACGGAATTTTACCTGTACTTAACAAATGTCGCCGACCCCCATGTCCCTGTAGTTAGGATATAGCGTTTTAGATAATGGATGAATGGATTAACAAATGTCCAGGACAGTGAGAGTCTACCAGCATCCAGCCCTGTAGTGTCCTACATGCTGAAGTGAAGTGTCCTGGGAACCACCACGTTGATGATGGGGTGTTAACACCAGTGGCGTTCATTTGAAAATCAGCCCAGAATGTTCAAATATGCAAATTTCCCTAAAGCAGGGTAAGCTCATATCTTAGATCATTGGCTGAGTTAAAACATTGCGTGTATTTGTGAAGCCTTCTTTTTTTAATATTGCAGTAATGAATGGGTCGAGCAAAATATATCCGAGTAAAACTAGGCATTTATGTTTGAAGTAAAGCTGAAAGTGGGCAGAAAATGTTTAAAGTACAATATTCTAAACACACATACTCAACACAAAGTGCTTCTGCTTTATTAATATACGCCCCTGACTGTAAGCGGAGGAAACTCTCATCCTCCATCACTCTGGAATACACCAGCTGGCATCTGAGAATCCTCACCTGTGAGAAATGAGCCCTGCAAACCTGCACTTTTCTGAGTACTGAAAGCATCCTTATGCTAAGAGTAAAGGTGAAGGCACACTAAAGCTAGACGGCAGCCT